>NC_056730.1:551730922-551926813 GCF_019279795.1 Protopterus annectens | reverse complement strand
AAATTTTTTTTTTTCCCCAGAACAGATATTTGAGCGCGCTTTCGTTCTTTATTGTATAAGAACTTCTTCAGTATATGTGTGTGTTACAACTGCATAGACTTCTGGGATCTCTGCTCTGACATGTTTCCCAGTCCGGACTGCTGCTGAAACAGTCTGCGCATGGACTGAATTTTGAATTTTTTTTTATCTTTTATTTTTGTTTAATTTCTTTATTTGTACAGCTGGGGGGCTACAATCCAGCAGTCCAATAGCACGGGCCGCCCCTGCCTAGTCTCCATTCTGGTTTCTTGACTGTTGAAGGCTTTTGATACAGTGTCTCATACCCTGCTTATCAAATGGATATCCTTCTTAGGCCTAAATGAGGTTTCCTTATCCTGGTTCATCAGCTACTTCTCAGATGGGGTACAGTATGTAAAATGGAGAAACTCAATCTCTACTTACTTACCGATCCAAGTATATATTTTTTACATCTCTATTTTAAGACCTCTCCTGTTTAATATATTTATAATTGATATGCACACGGCACCAAACAGGCATCCATAATACAACACACTGATGATTCCAAATTACTATGCTCAGCTGCAAGTCCCTTGCATCACATGCTAAATCAAGAAGCCTTCTTATCAGTAAAGGAGTGACTCCAACAATCCCAGCTACTTCTCACCTACAAGAAAACAAAATTAATTATTTTCACTCCCGGTGATAATTTTGCTCAAAAAGTATAAACATTTATCTGTGAACAACATCAAGGTCAAACAAATAACTCACACTAAGCTCCTTGGACTCACTATTGATGATAACTTAAAATTTGATTATCTCATACAAGATACCATCTTAAAGACCAACCACAAATGTGGCCTACTTTACAAAGCCAAACCAGACCTTATAAACCACATTAGAACAACCCCAGTGTGTGCCATTTGACTACCTTCTTCATCAATTTTTACAAACCTGCAGTTAGGCCAGCCTTCTAAATTTGAACAAAGCTGGGAGAGAATTGACCGATTTGTCCCTAACTCTTATATAAAAAAGAAAAGAAAAACATCACTGCTCATGTCTTAAAGAATTACACCGACTAGAACTTCTTGACTTTCCTTCTATTGCAAAAGACAATTGTATACACCTGCTTCAAAAGTCAAGTCTAAGAATCAGCTTGTAGCTCAGATTCGCAAAGCACACAAGAGCACCATGGCAAAGCTGCATTCACTGTGTATATCTGTAAACTCTAGAGTAACCTTCCTACCCAGGTAAAACAGGCAAAACTTTACCACAATTGTAAGTCTAACCTAGAAATACACCTTACTAACTAGTGCATCTGCTGCTAATAGCCTGCCTGTCTGATTAATGTTTTAAATAGACACACACTTCATCTCTGATTAGAATTGCTCCTGCCACCTGGATGGACACCATCCTAATAAGTGTGTGTCTGTGTGTGTGTGTGTGTGTGTGTGTGTGTGTGTGTGTGTGTGTGTGTGTGTGTGTGTGTGTGTGTGTGTGTGTGTGTGGAGACAGAGAGAAATTTTATAGATTTTTAGCTTTACTGTTGTTTACCTGTCATCTTTTTGTACTTTATTTTCTCATTAAATTTACATAAGCTCTCAACTGTCTAGATTTACACCTCATATTTTGGTCTATTCTTCATAAAATTTGTGGTTTTCTATAAATTTTATGAGGATTGAAATCACTAAATGAAATAAATCTGGACAAAGCCTAAAATAATGGGGGAACAAAGGCCCAGAGTAGGGACATATTTTAAATATTGTTCTTATCAACTTAGAGACTTCCTAGAATAACAGGATTTGTACTGGCATGGTATTTCTGAAGGATATGTAATCTGAAACTCAAATATATGGCCTTATTTGGTAACCTAAATCCTCAGTTATTTGCCAGAAAACCACAAATTTTATGGGAAACAGACCAAAAATCTGATGTGAAAATCTGGATAAATGGGAGGTATGCTAACACATATTCTGTTATTCTAGCACCTTTCTAAGTTTGAGTAATATTTGAAATCTGTCCCTATTTTGGGGCTTCTGTCCACCATTAATTTAGGTGCTATGAGTTTGAGAGGTATGAGTAATACTGTTTTGATCTGTGAAAATGCGCATTTTGTGATCCTATGTCTGTGGAGCTTTTCTTCCCCAGTCCTTTATTGAAAATGGTTATCTTACCCAGTCAGTAAAAAAGCAATAAAATAAATATACATATAAACAGAAACAGAGCAGTATTGTGTATTACAATGTAGTAAAAATGTCTTGTGTGAAAACACTCTAGAGTAATAAACTGAGAATTATACAGATAATAAGGATGCAAACTTTAGAGAAAGACAAGTGAAATGTAAATTAACTTAACAGTGAATGTTAATGGAGATTAGTATTGGTTTTAAGTAGTGGAACATTTTTGCTTAGTAGAGGAGAGAGTAATGTGGATGTAGCAGTAGGGGAAAGACATGTGATCTCTGCTTGCAAAATCTACAGTGTATCCATCCTGGCATACACCTACAAGTAAATGTTTAAAAAGCACTGTTACCTTGTATAGTTACATATGTAGTTCATAGGTGTGTGCTAGGCTAATGGCCACAAAGGTCTTTTTAAGCTTAAGGCTAGCCATTCACCCCAAGTAATATATACTTAGTGTGTGTCCTTATGAGAAGGGGAAGCAAACATCATCCTATACCAATATATGGAGTCTTTCATGCTGGGACATCCAGTTTCCATTGTAAGTATTGATGTACAATGGATTTATATGGAATACTTTCTTTAAGCAGTAAACCTTAGTATATGAAATGAAATATTTAAGGTTATTTAACTTAACATAAAGTTTTCCTGACATAACATGTGTTTTAAGTTATTTACTACTGACGCTTGTTTTAAGTTATTTACTACTGACGCTTTTTATAGGTTGGTTTTAGTATTGAAATTAGAATATAGTTAATGAAATGTCTCAATTAGTGATTAAATGATGATTTTTTAGGATGAGGTTTACAGTAATTGACATATGTGTTATGTGTATATACATATATATAAATTAATTTGTTTATTTATATAGATAAACATTGGTTTATATACACAAATCCCTTTTAATTGGATTAGTTTTTACACAATTGAATGTAATTAATCAATTAACTGTTTAGTATTTAAACTAAGGTGGTTGGCTTGTAAAAGTTGTCTGATGAAGGTGGGACACTGAGCTCACCGAAAGCTTGGTTTTGTACTACGCTTACGTTACTGTTGATGAATAAATCGTCCTTGGGAGAGTTCAGCTGCTTGGTTTTTGTTCGTTTCTCTAGTATATGAAAATAATAATGTTTGAGGCAGAATCTACATGCTGTAAAAGAAAATTGTTTCAACATCAATCTGTTTCTGAAGTTCTACCATCTTCTTTTAACACTGTATTTTTAATTCACCCTGAATCAGTCTCATCTCGGCTGATTCTTGCTTTCCCATCCATCTCCTTCTTCTTACATTCTACTCATCAGCTTGCTTCAGAACAATGCTGTGTCCATTATTACTTAACCTTTTCCACTTTCTATTTATCAACCATGGAATACATGGGAAGCAGTCTGTCTTTGCTTGTATTTCAGGCAGTTGATCCCTGTTATCATTTAGTGCCTACCCTTTGTGATTCATTGTAATGATGACTATAATATTCTGGCATGACTCCTCCTGCCCGCTCACCTGAACCACCTAACATTCATATTTTTTCCAGGATTTCTACTACCAAAGTCATTATTTTGCACTTAATGTATTAAGTCTCAAGAAGCTACTACAGCAATATTAACAGGTCACATTACTGCAATTCAATATTTCAGCTTCAAAAGCAAGGGATGAATGCAAGCTTACTAGAACCTTTTGTGGATCTGACAAAATTATTTATGTATCTACTTACTTATAACATTTGTTGCCTGGGAATGCCAGGCTGGGAAGTCTCATTTTCAGTGGGGTCCAGGGGAACAATAACTGTAGAAATAAACATCAGGTGTGTAATATTGCTCAAGAAAAAAAAAAAACAGAGCTATAAAATATAAACTGTAACAAAACCAGCAGTGCTAAATTTCCACACTAAAAGAAAATAGTGGCAATAATGGATTATGTATTTTATATTATATATTGCAAAAGAAATGAGAGCAGGATTAACATAAAATTATGATTGTGATGCCTGTGCACTGGCCCAGTCATCAATGAGCTTCAGTCCTCACCACTAACACCAGTGAGGGATGTGCACATTGGGAGGATAACAAAGTACACACACACAGTGAAGTACAATTTCCCTTAAGAGCACACAGAGATCGCAATCAGTCTGAGGCTGGTTTCTCCCTCTCTCTCCAGATCCGCAATTAGACTCCCCACTGGCACAGCTATAGGGTTAAGATCTCAGCTGAGTGGTCAAGCCAAAACCTCCAGAACCCTCTCTGTCCAGCCAGTGCTTTGTGTCCCCACCCAAGTAGCTGACACACACACACACACGTGCATTTTGAGATTTAATTTATTTGCAAACACACAGGCACTCCTAGGGAAGGCTGGCACAGGTTCACCAGCTATGCCCCCTTCTGCCTAGACTATAAGGTAGTACCACCTGCCACCAAGCACCCTTATCAGCTACTATAAAGGCCCTTACCAAAGGATATCCAATTCTACTGGGCAATGTTACTATTATCCAAATGGTAAGTGTGACTAAGACCTGAAGGCTATTTAGGAGTGGTTTGTACAGTATCACCAAATACATATGCAAGTACACCAAGAGCTTACATATCTCTACACAAAACCAGCCACAATTAAAAGGTTTAAATATATTTAATAATAAAGAATAAAAGCACAAGACAATATTCATCAGCTCAACACAGTGACAATAGAGTTTAGAATCACAGGAAATACTTTAAAACAACATTGCAGAACAGTCTCACGTGAATACAGAAAACATCTAGACTGCTCTTGCTATATTCCTATCTCTAAGAGAAACTATGTTCTAAATAACTTACTTACAGAGCAAGGCAAAGTGCTGATGATGTCAGATCCAGAACAAAATACAAAACACACTGACTTTCTCTCTGAGATAGTTCTTAAATTAATAATACACATTACTGCTGAATCTTCTCAGATTACATAATTCTTGTCTCATCTGCCTAAGTTTCCCAGGCTAGCAGGAACTTAAATTTTAACATGTTTCTGTTAAAAATACTTATGTCTCAGAAGCTGACAATTCTCTCTTAGAAGCTTGCCTGAAACTGAAAGTCATAAAACAATTACCTTGGAAATCCATAATTACCTCTGTTTCCAGACAATAGGAAGGAGCCCCTAGCCTAGACATCCTGTCTCTTAGCTGAGATAAACTAACTTTATAACATATCGTAAAGCTCTTTACTTAGCTTATTTTATTGAGGGTTTGCAAGTTAACTCTGTATGTCCCAATTTCTACTATGAAAACATACATTTGCATTGGCATATTGTTTATATACATATATGCTCTTTTCCAGCAGGGTGCACTGTGGTTACAATCTTGAAGCTTAGTACAGAACATATAGTTTTCTTACATTTTTAAGGCAAGCAAGCAAATCATATTACTATTCACAAATGACATAGAATTATTTACAAAATCCTATCTAGCTGGGCTGGCAGTGTCACATTTCTACATAAATCATATTTTCAAGTGACATATAATTGTTTACAAAATTGCAGCTAGCTGGACTGGGAGCATCTTGGTTTATCACACTTCTTCCCCCAACAAGAACTCAAGCTAGTTTTTCAAGTGACCCTTGAGAAACATTGCTTGAGAGGGTTGAGTCTATCTGGGAATACCTTACGCCATTCCCTGTCTTGGGCACAACTTGTGTCTTCTTGAAAGAAAATAAATAAGACTGAAATCTTTTCTTACTCATGACTATTGTTTCTTTCCTTAATCATAGTTTCTTTTCAAGCCATCATCAGATGAAAAAGTTGTATAAAAAGGAAAAAAACTTTAAAATGCACTGCGGAGCATATAGAAAGTTATGGCGTTTTGAAAAAGATGGAAGAGTAAAGCAGAATGTGTGGAAAAGAATAAAAAAGTAATCCGAGCCCAAGATGGGGGGAAACAGAGGGGGGTACTGTGGGGTATGTGTATGTGAGGGTATGTGAGGGGTGCTGAAATAGTAGGGAGTGCTTAGTGCACCATTTCACCTAAGTCTAGCCCTGTACATAGAGTTGTTGTAATGCAACACTGTTGCACCTAAATGGCAGTGACTGTAAGTGTCTCTTTGTGAGATGGGCCAACATAGTGTGGTACATAAGAGTATTGTAGCTACAGGTCAGTCTGTGGTACATTACAACAACTGTATGTACAGAGCTAGAACTAAAGGGTTGATTAGGAGGGGTGGCAGTGGCAGGATAAGACATAGAATGGAAGTGCCCAAGGGGCCTCCATCTTGACATTTGCTGGGGGCCCCCAAATTCCTAGCACCGGTCCTGCATACAACAACTCAAAGGGTGAAAATCCTATGAATTTCTGGGGAACATCTCTGTAAGCAAACAACAGATGGGACAAATATTTGTCCCACTCCCTCTTAAACTGGTTTGTAAATGCTCGTAGCATGGTCTTGAATGCAGAGTTTAACATCTCAACAAGACCATTAGTCTGGGGAGGGCAGGGGGTGGTCTTTAAGTCTTTCACCCCATAGTACTTCCACAGACAAGCCAGCAATTCTGAAATGAAACTGGCACCTCTGTCAGTCAGTATTTCTTTTGGGAAACCTACCCTGCTGAAAAACTCTAACAAAGCATTTGACACCTTTTCTGCCTCGATGGAGGAGAGCCACTGTCTCTGGGTATCTTGTAACATAATCTACTACCTCTAGGATATACTTTTTCCCTGTGGAACTTGGGGTACTTAGAGGCCCCACAATATCCATAGCTACCCTCTGAAATAGCTCCTCAGTCACAGGCAAAGGCATCAAAGGAGCTTTCACCTTGTCACCTGCCTTGCCTACCTTTTGGCATTGCTCACAGGTCCTGCAGTACCCTGTTACATCTACGGAAATCCCAGGCCAATAAAAGTTCTGCATAATATGTCTCTTTGTATGTTTTATGCCCATATGACCTGCAAAGGGAATATCATGGGCTATGGCTAGATGGTAGGCTCTGGGCACTACCAACTGCTGTATCCTCTCACCCTCTAGCCCTCCCTCAGGGGTCCACTCTATATACAGTATTCCTTTGTCCCAGTATACAGATTCCCCTTTCCCTTGAGAACTAGGTGCTTCAATAGCTACCTCTCTCAGGCCTTGTAAAGTAGGGACTGAGAGCTGAGCCTGTCTCTACTCTGTCTTTGTAACCCTTCCCAGCTCCCCTTCCACAGGAAGTCTGGCATCCTCTGACAGCGGTGCCTCACTGTCAACCTGGGTAATGCTACTCACCTCTACCTTTGCAGTCACTCTGTCCAAGGGAACATCAGTACCAACAAGCAGCTGTGGCTCACCTTTAGTCTCACTGCTACAAAGTTGCTCCCTCCCTGAAGTAACCAGTTCACTAGTCCTGGCTGCAAGTGTGCAGTCTGTCTGGGTCTCCCCCAGGCTACCAGATCCACATGCTTGTCTCTAAGCCTGACTGCATGAACACATGGTACTACCTTATCAAAATCATTCCCTATCAGGACATCTGCAGGATATCCCCAAACACACCTACTTGCTGACTTCCTTTTCCACCCTCCCAGTCAAGGTGAACCCTAGCCAAAAGTATTTGGAATGGGGTCCCTCCTAAACCTCTGATTGGAGTAGACTGCCCAGGCAAGTAATGCTCCTCTGTAACCATTGCAGGCTTTACAAGGGTTATGTCAGAGGCTGTCCCTCTCTTAGCAATGGTCTCTTTGCCATTCACTAAGATAGGATATAACCTCTTGTGGTAGTTTGGTACCTTTGTTGTCTCAAGACAACCTACTGTTGGCATTTTGTCATTCCCACTTACTGGCTCTCCCACCTTTTGTTCCCCACCTTGCCTCTGTGGACATCTATATGCTACATGGCCCCACTGATTGCATTTAAAACATTTAACCCTATGTCCTGGACATGTACCTGGACTAGTGACTTCCCCTGCTACTGGCAGATTATTTTGGGGCAGCCTGGGCTGCCCATCATGGGTTCTTTTAGACCCATGAGCAGCACTGGGTGTCCCTTTCCTGTGCAGTGATGCCCTTCTTCCCTAACTCATCTACAGTAAGGCATTGTCTATCAGCTAGCCAGATCCTCATGTCCTCAGGCAAAGTGCTAAGGGCTTGTTCCCTAACCAAAAGGTCTGCCAGCCCTTCAAAAGTGGTGACTTGACATCCACTCACCCACCTGTGAAAATAAGTGCTTAGTTTAGCAACATATTCAACACACTTTCATCTGCCTTGTGTCCATGCTCATGAAACATTTTCCTATAAGCTTCAGGTGTCAGCTTAAAAAATTCTAGCAAACAATTCTTTACAACATTCTAATTTAAAAAGTCATTATCAGACAGTTTGGACAGAACAGTTGCAGCTTTACCATGGAGTAAGGGGGTCAAGAACTGTACCCAGAGCCCTTGGTCAACATTATACTGTTTACATACCCTCTCAAACATCTGAATGAAACTATCAAAATTAGACACCTGCAACAACTGGAGAGGCTGCAAAGATACCTCACAAAGAGGATCCTAGTCCTTAAACACTTGTCCTATATGGACAGACTAAAAAACTCCAACTATTCTCTTTCTCATATCGCCTACTTAGAGGCAATCTCTGCTTGACTTACAAAGCCATGTCTGACCCAGCTCTGTTAGAAATGCTACATCTAAAGAAATCCCAATCCCTCCACACCACATGCTCCAGAGACCTCAACCTCATTACCACAATCAACAGAACATGCTGGAGGGACAGGTTCAAAACCCAGAGACTGCCCATGCTATGGAATACACTTCCCATACATGTCAAGCAGAGCACTTCACTGGCCCTCTTCAAGAGAAATCTTGATGAGTGGATGGGAAATAGAAAATTCACCCCGGTGATCACTCCAGTGGCTCTACTCAACAGAGGCACTTAGGAACTAAGGTTGGGTGGCACGATGAAAGGGTAATCCTATGGGCTAGGCTTGTAAAGGCTCCAGGGCCATTAACCTAGTACACACCTATGAACCTATAAGACAATACTCATTAACTCAACACAGTGACAATAGAGTTCAGAATCACAGGAAATACTTTAAAACAACATTGCAGAACAGTCTCACGTGAATACAGAAAACATCTAGACTACTCTTGCTATATTCCTATCTATCTCTAAGAGATACTATGCCCTAAATGCCTTACTTACAGATCCAGGCAGATGTAGATGAGAAGTCCTGAAGAGATATTTACAGGTCCAGAACAAAATACAAAATGCACTGACTTTCTCTCTGAGATGGTTCATAAATTAATAATGCACATTACTGCTGAATCATCTCAAATTACATCATTCTTGTCACCTCTGCCTAAGTTTCCCAGGCTAGCAGGAACTTAAATGTTAATATGTCTCTGATAAAAATACTTATCTCTCAGAAGCTGACAATTCTCTCTTAGAAGCTGGCCTGAAACTGAAAGCTGTAAAACAATTACCTTGGAAACCTGTAATTACCTCTGTTTTCAGACAGTAGAAAGAATCCCCTAGACTAGACATCCTGTCTCTTAGCTGAGATAAACTTATTTTATAACACATCGTAAAATTTACTTAGCTTATTTTCTTGAGGTTTTGCAATTTAACTCTGTATGTCCCAATCTCTACTATGAAAACATACATTTACATTGGCATATTGTTTGTACACGTCTACTCTTTTCCAGCAGGGTGCACTGTGGTTACAATCTTGAAGCTCAGTACAGAACATATAGTTTTCTTAAATTTTTAAGGCAAGCATACAAATCATATTACTATTCACAAATGACATAGAATCATTTACAACATTCTATCTAGATGGGCTGGCAGTGTCATATTTCTATATAAATCATATTAATATTTTCAGGTGACATATAATTATTTACAAAATTCCAGCTAGCTGGGCTGGAAGCATCTCAGTTTATCACAATGATATCAACTGAATGTGTAATAGTTTAAAATGTGTTTGGGTACTGTAGCAAAGAAAAAGCAGTAGTAGTAATAGTAGTAGTTGTTGTATATGTGGCATAATTTTTTTGTAGAAAAGTAAAGTGAATAAGAGATAATAATACTCATTTGTTAACCAGATAGGCCCACTGGATGCCAAGTCCCATTTTAGAAGTAGCCCAGGAAGCACTGTCTCATTAAGTGCCCTGTATAACGCCACACAGTAGGCAAATAAAGACTGAGGGAATCAAACCACAGAAACTACAGTATACAGCCTTAACCCTGTGCACCGATTGCCAGATAGTACCATCTTCAACAGTATGAAGTATTCAAGCCAATAGCGAGTAACTCAATGTGCTGAGTGAAGGTTAAGTGATACAACTGATGCATATCTGTTTTTTTTATTTTGTAGGTAGTTAGTTGGGATTTGAACTTACATTTCCCTTTTGTGTTTCTTATGTAAAGTTGGAGCTTATTCCATTGTTTTCCTGTACATACTGAGAATAAAGTGTCACCATGTTTGCTAAGGGCTTGGTATGCTGACCATATAAATTCCCTGAGTGTTCCAGGATAGACTGTTCATGACATTGTGTTATTTAGGAATGAACCATTTGATTTGACATGCAATGGTGCATGCTGCTGGCATATATTCTACTTCTGCAGCATCTCAGACACTGCTCCTGTCTCCTTTAGACAACACTCCGGTGCCCATCTCCAATCTCCACTGAAGATCTAACATAGGGTGCACCCAAGTGTACAGTCTCCCTCCTAAGATAGGCAGACTCTTTCTCCCTTGCCAGCATCTCAGACTTTTGAGTCACTAATCGAACCCAAGTTACCTGCGTCATAGTCAGGGCTTTATCTTCTATGCCATGGCACTGGCTAACAGAACCTAGTAAAAGTAAGGAGATGGTTACACTCAAACCAGTCTAGCAATGATGGGTTCAACTATATCTGGAAGCATACCAGGCTATTCTTTTTCTAAGATTGTTCTTGTTTAATTAGAATGGGGTAGATTGTTTAGTCCTCAAATGAGAAGCATAAAAAAGAGATGACAAGAAATACAATCAGACCATACATATCAACTGTCCTGAACTTCACAGAATATCCATATTTTTGCTTCATGTTTTGGTATATTTGTCAAAAAATTTGTGATTTTCTGCCAAATTGTTGAAGACTGAAATCATTAAATAATATTAAGCATTTGAGTTTCATACTTCATAGCCTTCAGAAAATGCATGCTAATGCAAAACCCATTGTCCTAACAACTATCCACATTTGTAAGAGCAATGTCTTAGGCCTTTGTCTCCCTCACTCCCACTATTTTTGGCTTTGTCCAGGATTCTTCTAACTCTAGCTTAGTCTGTAAGGGATATGTTCTCCCTATATAATTTACCTAAACCAAGGTTAGATTTTGTGACTGTCTTTTGTATAGGAATGTTGAATCTCAGCCTATTTTTAAGAGTTAAACCAAAACGTTTTGGCTGACTGTACTTCTTTAGTAGGTAAGTTGTTAACATAAAAGGTATTTAGTGAGTTTACACGGTTATGAATGATAGTCATAAAATAAATTAGGAATACATAGGTGCAGTGACAAATTTTAATGGGGTGATTCATGTGGTCACCTGTTGGGCCCATGGCCAGCCAAGAAATAAGTAACTGTTTAAAGCTTTTACTATCTTTAGCAATGCTACCTTATTTAAGTTAGCTTACATGCTGTGCATAACAAAGCAATAATGATTGATTGGTATCTTATTTTAAAAATGGCAGATACCATGAGCATTTACCTTTATATACTCATGGTGCCTGTTTGTGTGTGCATAGCATTGGCAGGTGAAGATATTGAGCGTAGGTGTTTATTTAGGCTTTGAAGTAAGGAAATGCTTCTTTGCTTTAAATAAAATAAAATAAATGCCTACAGTGCAACCCTATGTAATGTGCTGTAGCTTTCTATTTTTTTACCATCCCATGATCCATTTGGAAAGCAGTGAATAGAAAACCGACATACATCCAACAGTGTTCAGAAATTATTACAGATGGCTTGCAGATCACCAGTATATATTTTTATATGCTAGCAGGTGATTAGATTTGGGCTAGCTGTACTCTGGATGAAATAAAATTGCCTTCTTCATCTGCCCATTGTGAAGTTTGACATTAAGGACTATTGTACATTTGTGTGAAATAAATTGGAATAATTACTTTTTATATAACGTTGGTAGGCAGCCAGATGGAGTGTTTGTGCTGGGGATGAAAACAACTTGCCTATGTCATTAGTTCAGTTTGAAGTCTGTCATTAAGTGCTACTATGCCCTTGAGTGAAACAAACTGAAGTATTTATTTTTTTAAATATGCTGATTAGGTAACCCAATCATGGGGTGCCAGCTATGCTGTGGATAAAAGCAATTTTCCCTCTTCATTTACTCAGTTTAAATTCTGTCACGAAGGACTAGTATGCATTTCTATGACATACATTGTAATACTTAATTATTTACTATGCTGGCTGGCTGCCAAATCTGGGGGCGCATGATGTCGATGGAAGTAACTTTCCTTCTTCATTTGCTTGGTTTGAAGTCTGACATGAAATGCTATTGTGCATCTGTATAAAATAAATTTGAATATTTATTCTCTATTTTAATATGGTGGGAGGCAACCAGATTGTGGGTGGCTAGCTGTGCTGTGGATAAAAGTAACCCCCCCTCTTCATTTACTCAGTTTAAAGTCTAGTATTAGAACTAGTGGACATTTGCGTGAAATAAATTAGAATATTTATTTTTAATATGCTGGCAGCCAACATGATAAAGGGGGAGGGCTTGTTGTACTGAGGATGAAAGCAACTTGAGTAGGGGCTACATTCGAAAATGACTTGAGCATGGAGTAGCATGTCTCACTGAGCAGTTTCTCCATGCCTGTCTCCAATATATATGGGTCTGCCAATCCCCAGTCAGTGTGTGACGCATCTAATTCCAAAGTGGGAATTGGGCTTGCCACACTGAAATAATCCACTGCTGTATATTGCCAAGGCTCACCAAAGTGCAAGCCCATATAATTGAAGAAGCCCATTGAACTTAATGGCTTTCCAATGAGATGGAAGCCTCACTGCTCCACTTTATTAATATATGCTATCCCAAACCCTAAACCTGTCCCTGCTCCTAACCCCTGGGCTATGCCTTATCTAAGAAAAACCCTTTCTGTGACAGTACCAAATCTGTCTGAAATAAGTGCTGTATTTTTTCCCGGTGTAGTAAACCAAAGCATTATTTTTTAATACAATACATTTGTTTTGAATACAAATTACAGTATTCAGGACAAACAAATAAATTCATTTTAAAGACTATTTTAAAATTTGAAACATATATAACTTTATGCAAACTATAATACACTGCTTACAATATATGTGCTTAAACACTACACTCAACAAAAATAGTCACTCATGTATTTATCATATTCTGTGCTTCTTTAATACAGTATTAACTACTATTTTGAAATACTCTTTTGAGAAAAACAAAATATCAGTTGTAACTAGCCAATATATCTAAACATTTTTGCCAGTTGCTGATATTTTTAAATTTGACATTTTTAAAAATGTTATTGTATCCATTTCTTTAGAAGTCATTTAATTCAGAAGCTGAATAAATTCTGATTCTGAGAATTGAAGAGGACTGCTGTGTTTAATTTTTCTTGTTACTATCTTCCTTGCAATAGCCAGCATGCAAGACAGTAGAGGAGTGTAACAATAGGAGGTATTTCCAGCTCTGCCAGGAGAAGTAGGGCAGTGAATGTGTAACATATGAGCACAACTAGCTGGAATTTTGTAAAGAATTATATGTCTGAATATCAAACTGATTTGTACAGATACTTTTACTGGAAATGTATTTGTAAAACTGCTTGTATTAAAACATGTATCAACAGTGTGTCCTGATGGGCAGAAAAGACGTGTGCATGCATTATTGAAACTGTTTAAAGGTATATATTGTAACAGAGGATACTGGAAGAGAAGAGGTTAATCTCAATCCACCTGACTTTGAGAAATAGTAAGGTTCATAGGTAGGTACTAGGCTATTGGCCCTAGGGCCTATACAAGCCTAGCCAAAAATGTATCCTGGCTTTCGCCACCCAAGAAAATTATTTTCCTGTGCCCGTCAAGCAGAACCACAGAAGTTATCCCCGGGGTGAATTTCCTATTACCCATCCAATCATCAAGATTTTTCTTGAAGAGTGCTAATGAGGAGCTCTGTTTGACATAGATAGGTAGTCGGTTCCAGAGTATGGGAAGTCTCTGGGACAGGAATCTATCCCTCCAGCATGTTCTGTTTATTGTAGTGACAAGGTTTAGGTCCCTAGAGCATGTAGCTCGGAGGGATTGGGATTACTTTAAGTGGAGCATGTCCAACAGCTCTGGGTTTGACATAGCTTTGTATGTTAGGCAGAGATCGCCTCTGAGTAGGCGATATGCGATGGAGTAAAGCTAGAGTTTTTTGAGACGGTCTGCGTAAGGCATCTGTTTGAGGCCAGTAATCCTCATTGTGAGGTATTTTTGTGGCCTTTCCAGTTGTTGTATATGTCTTGTGAGGTATATACCAAAAGGGGTGTTGTACTCTATAATGGGTCTAATGAGTGATGAGTAGAGGGGAACAATGACCTCTTTTTTTCTGGATGAGAAACCCTTTGTGATGAGGTGTGCCATGTAGAAGGATTTCCTAACCACTTTGGTGATGTGATTATCAAAGGAGAGACTACTGTCCACCTGTGTCCCAAGGTCTCTTATGACACTTTCAGTATTAAGTAGACTACTGCATATGTGGTAGTTCATGGGTACAGAATTTGCATGAAAGGGGATGACAATGCACTTTTTGGCATTGAGTTTGAGACCATGTCTTTGACACCAGGCATCTGTCTCAGTGAGGCCCTTTTGTAGGATGTCCACATCTTTAGGAATTTCAATTATGGCTCCTAGTTTGCAGTCATCTGCGAATTTAGTTAGCCAAAGACCTTCTGTGTTAGCCTGTACTTCAGAGAAGCAGATACCAAACAGGAGAGGACCCAGGACTGAACCCTGTGGTACTCCACTTGTCACTGGACTGAAGTCTGATTTGGAGTCTGCTACTTTCACAGTGTGGGTTCTTTCAGTAAGCCAGTTGGCAACCCATCTTGTGACATAGGGATTTATAAACAAAACATGAGATACAGTGCGAAAATAAACCAATAACCAAAAACACACTGCGAGAGGAGCAACTGAAGCACCGGACAGCCGTAAAATCACCAAACTAGATTTATTGCACAAGCAGTCCAAGTTAAACGTTTGACAAATCACCACATTTTTCATCGTTAAAACAACAGACTTCATCAGACAAAGACAATTATTTAATTAAGACCAGATATATATATATATATATATATATATATATATATATATATATATATATATATATATGCTGACAAACTTTTAAATCACCCAATGATAGAAGAACAAGAACGTCTCCTCATGAATATGTATTAAACATCTCTCATTTCTTTATTAAACTTTTTAAACAAAACTTTAAGATAACATATAAAATGACCCCTTGTGTATAAAAGTAGATGTAAAATAGGATATCATACCATATAAAAACATATAAAAACATATAAAATGTTTACGTATGTGCCTATTTGTTTGCACTAGTAGGAGCATACATAAAACCTGATGCAGAACTTTACTCTAAAACGTAAATACTCCCACCCTGTGGTCAAAATAAAGAATTACAACCAATAATAATGTTGAACTCTCAATATATCTAAATGAATGGATGCGACAATATTCCCTTTAGGTAAACAAATAGTAATAAATACTGTGAATAAATAAAAAAAAAAAAAAAATATATATATATATATATATATATATATATATATATATATATATAAAATAACTGAATCAAATTCATCATACAAACATATAAAAATATATGGCTATAAAAAACCCATAGATACATATACAGTAATTCAAGTGCCATGAATACATTTAATATTTTATGTTTTATATTATATTACATGTACTTTAGGGAAATGATAAATATTAATCTCAAAATATTTAATAACAAAATATTTAATATTTAATAAAAACCAGGAGGACCTTGAACAAAGACCCAGGCCAACATAATAACATGATTATTGTTGCTACCTAGTTTAGTGAGTTTATCTATAATTCCAGAGTGGGGGATGGTGTTGAACGCCTTGGCGAGATCTAGATAGGCTATGTGAACCACCTTACCCTCATCTATGACTTTGGTGACTACTTCAAATAAGTCTATTAGGTTTAGGAGACATGATCTGCCTTTTACAAACCCAAACTGTGTGGGGTCCAGGGTTTGGAGATTTCCAATGTCTTTGTTTATGAGTTCCATGATGATACATTCCATGGCCTTGCAGATGAGGTTCATCAGGATAATGGGGCGGTAGTTCCCAGGGTCTGTTGTGGCCCCCCCCCCCCTTGTGGAGTGGGATAACTGTTGCGGTGCGCCAGCCATTCAATGGGCACAAAGCCGGAGGTAAGGCTATGATTGAACATGGTACTTAGGTGGGGTGCCAGTTCATTCTGTAGTTCATGTAGAAGGCAGCCTGGGATGTTGTCAGGTCCCATGGATGCTGTGTTCTTGGCTTTGGAGAGTGAAGTTTTTACCTGTGCAGCCGTGATTACAGGAACTTTGCATTCTTCCGGTATAAAGATGGGCCCTTTAGGGGGTGAGAGGGGTAAAGGAACCTTTATGTATCAAATATTCTATTATATTTAGTGTCATTATTGTTGTAACTGTGAGTGTTCTGCTTGAGAGCAGAGCCAAGGATTTTTCACATAGCTTCTTAGTGCTTTTGGTGGTTGCTTTTGTAGGTTTCAATTTTTTTTTTTTTTTTGCTTTTTTTGGTTTTTTTTTGAGAGATCTCAGCTTCTTACTGAGAGCTGACCAGGAGTTCCTCTTCCTCCAATCGTTTACTCTTTTTGCAACAGTCTCTCTTCTGTTGTAGAGTTTGTTTTTGGCAGAGGACCACCAGATTGGCTTCCTTTTTTTTGGGAGGATAGGATCTTGGTTCTGTTAGGGAGCACGATCTAATGGGGTGCGGGATGTGGATGTCTAGGGTGATTAGCTTGTGGTCGGATCTGACCAACGAGGAGCTGACCTCTGATGTGGAACACCAGTCACCCATGTTGGTGATGACCAGGTCTAGGATATTGCTGCCTCTGGTGAGGGTGTGGATAAGTTGATCCAAAGCATTGGAATTGATTTCCAGAAAACGTTGAGCAAAAGAGTTGGTACATGAGTAGTTTTCCCAGTTAATGGTGGGGTAGTTAAAATCACCCATTATTAGAGTGTTGGGTTGTACCTTAATATTTTCCAGTGTATCAAGAAAAGAGGAATGGGAATCCTGGGGCATGGTGGGGGGTCTGTAGCAAGCTACAATCTGGATTGTGGTTTTGCCCGGAGTTAGTTGAACTTGGATAATCTCGAATGCATTATGCTGAGCAACTAGCCTGGAGGTGTGGATATCCTTAATGAATATGGACACGCCTTCACCTTTAGTGTTTCAGTCCGGGTTTGGTGGCCGAAAGGTGTGGTATGAATTATAGTCTGGTAATGCAGGAGTGCTCTCTGGAGCTTTGAACCAGGTCTCTGTCACTGCACAGATGTCAATGTTCTCCATTTTAAGGAGTGCCTCGAGTGAGTGCATTTTTAGGTTTAGACTTCTAGCATTGAGTAGCATTAACCTCAGATTTTGCTTGCTTGTACCTGTTACGGTGGTGAATTTGTCATTTGAACCTTGCCTAAAAAAGGCACTATAGGGGTGGCAAGAGCCTTTGCCAGTATCTGGAATCCCAAGGGCAACAGGTGCAGGCCATCTCTGGCAAAGCAGAGTGGTCTCTTGATCATGTCATCCCAGGCAGACAGATACTGGATTCCCTTAGAATGACACCAGAAGCTTAGCCAGTTGTTAGTCAATCATTTTGTCCTTGTACTGTGGTGTCATTCTGGGTGATGGCAGGATGCTACTCAGGGCTAGGGTCATACCAGCCTGGGCTACAAGATCAGAGAGCTCCTCCATGTCTCTTTTCATGTAGTCCAGGGAGGTACGTCTCAGGTCATTCACACCAACACGGACAATGACAGAGTCATATTTGTACTTGTTGTGGAGTGACCTGAGTGCGTGCGTTATGTGGCAGATCCTGGCACCTGACAGGCAGCTGACAGTAACTTTTTCCTTGTTTAGCCTGGTGAGTGGAACATCAGTGTGCCTGACTATAGAGTCACCTATGACTAGAGTATTGGGTATGTTATGCCTTATGGGCTGTAGTTGGGTGGCACACTGAGTATGTGGGCTATGTGTCATTTGAGTTGTGTTGGGGGGTGGATGTTGCTTGCATCTCTGCTTTGGAGGTCTCTGTTGTTTGGGCAGATTAGTACTGAGAGCCTCCGTGAATGCAGGTGTGTGTTTTGTGTTTGTGTGTGTGTGTTTTGGTGGTGTAGGTTATGAGGGACTATGTGATGAGTGTGGTGCGGTGCAAGTGTTTACCTTCTCCTCTTGACTGTCTAGGCCAGTCATTGGTAAAGAGAGCTTTGCTTCCAGTTTGGCTATATAAGTGCATCTCTCACAGGTTGTAGTGTTGGGTGGTAGGAGGAGAGGGTTGTCTGTGTACATGAGGCAATTGCTGCATTGTCCCAAGATGCCCAGATTCATCAGGTAGACAGGAGAAAACACCGGGAGCTGACCTTTAGACATAGGTGCTTATTTATTAAGTACTAAAAACTGTTTTCCTCTAGACAAGTGAGGAAAGTTGAGTGCTGTAGTAATTTGTAACTTATTTAGTGCTTACAATGAGTTCTGAACAAGTGCTGAGATCAAAGAAACAGATGAGTGCTAAAACTAAAAAGCTGGCTAGTTGCAAGGGAAATTTTGAAAAACAGACTTTATGGCGCCAGGAATAGTTTAACCCCAGTTAAGTGGGGGGGGGGCTTAGGAGCTCACAAACAGTCCTGGACACAGCAAATCCGTATCTGACCTGCCACAGGAAAGGGGGGAAGCAAGCTTAGAATTTTTTTTCCAGTAAAGTGGAAATGGAGAAAGCTAGAACAGAAGTTAATTCAACATTAAGAATCTGAGTGGGTTGGCCTTCACAAATGTTCTCTATTAGATTGAGTGAACTAATGACACTAGACTGGGAGGAGTATCACAGATCAAATACAGTATGGGCGGGCAACTGCAAAGCCACCAAGTATAAGAACACACAACACTAGGGTGGGAAAAAATTACAGTTCCTAGCTGTAGTCACTAAATGAAAGTTTTAAACAGATCAAGGAGCAGACTTGAGAATGCTTTTAACAGACAAAAATGCACAGAAAAGTTTAGATAGAGCACTCACAAACAGAAAATACAACTCTCAGTATGAAAAAGCAGTTTACAGTTAAGTAATGTTAAAACAGTTTAAAACAGTACATAAATGCAGTGAAACAATAAAAAAAGCTTTATAACAGTGCATAAATATACTAGATCAACTGTATAGCACAATTATAAGTGTTTCAGAAGTGCATTTCAGTGAAATAAGTGTAAGAAATAACTTAGACTGCTCTTGGAATCTTAAGGAATTTCCACTTATGCAATGCAATCCAGAGCCTGACAATACAAGCAGAACCTTTATAAGACACAGGGTTTATATAGCAGTAAGAATGGAAGAGTTGGAAGATCAGATTACTACTCAGCCCCTGCTATTACCCAATCACTCATACTACAGAAGGTTAGGAGGCCTTGTTAGTCTCAATAATAATGAAGACAATCAGCAGAAAATGGCTGCCAGAAACACAAACAAAACTTCCAGCCTACACAACAGGCCTCTATCAAGATTATGCCACCTGAGCAGAACACAGAAACCTCACTTTAAAAGCACAGAAAGAACACCCGCAAAGAGAAAATCGAAGTCTCAGTATGAAAAAGCAGTTTACAATTTAGTAATTTAAATAAAAAGAACAATTATAGTAACGCACACTATTACAGTTCCTAGCTGTAGCCACTAAATGAAAGTTTTAAACAGATCAAGGAGCAGACTCAAGAATGCTTTTAACAGACAAAAATGCACAGGAAAGTTCAGATAGAGCACTCACAAACAGAAAATACAACTCAGTATGAAAAAGCAGTTTATGGTTAAGTAATGTTAAAACAGTACATAAATGTAGTAATGTTAAAACAGTTTAAAACAGTACATAAACGCAGTGAAACAATAAATTAAATTACTGGGTCTAGACCAAAGCTTTTAAATTCACTTTTGCTCAAATTATATTTAATCTCACTACTGTTTTGAAAAAACAGATAATATTCTTTCTCCACATTATAATTCAAGAAGGAACTAAACTGTTGTACTACTTCATTTCTGAATAGGGGAAATTAAGTCACTTTTATAAACAACACCTTCAATATTAAATTTGCAATATGCATTAACTTCCACTTCAGAATTGCAAGAAAGAAGCTGTCATCACTCTGTTCAGATTCATTGTCACTTAAAAATTCCATGTCCATGTTACTATTATTACCTTTCAAACAGTCTAACAAATGTAATTTACGTACCAATCTAAAAATCTCAACTTTTACTTCATATAACCTAGGCAGGGTTGTAGGAATAAATGTCAAACCCTTATTTAAAACAGATGTTTCCACATCAGTTAATACATATCCAGACAAATTGACTATATGGTCCAGTTCATTACCAAAGGTTAAATTCTTATGTCCATTAATTCCATTTACCTCTTTTGTATGACTGGGAGTTATAAGCATACTCCTTGTGGTATTCCTGCTCATTCCAGGTTCTTTTGCGACTGCCTTGTGAATATTCCTATTTATCACAAAGTCTTTTTCATATATTCTTCATTCCCCACCCTCGGTAAACATGGAAATTCACCATAGTCTTCACTTTCACACTCGGTAGAAGAGGCTCCACTCTCTGATGAAATGTATGAATGCTGCTGGTATCCATTCACTTCCTCTTCACTTTCAAATCTGACTCGGTGACGTTTTATACATTGATTGGTGGACAAAATGAATGCCCGCTTGCATTCAAAATCGTGCAAATCCCAAGTCAATTTATTCTTTTTCCATTCCACCAGTTTCTTCTCATAAGAAAGAAGTTTCTCATTCACACCCGCCAAAAAATGTTCCAAAATATCACTGTTAGTTTTACTCAAAATATCCCTACATACCTTTTTTGTTTCCTCCTTCAGTTTTTGCCTTTTTATCATATCCCTTTCCAACAAGATGTTAATCCATTCCACACTACATTTATGAGCTGCCGCTACCCAACGATCATAAAATAGTTTGTCTTCTTCTGAACTTAAATCAAAAGGTGTTGAGGGATTCTTAACTGCATAGGGGCAGCTATAGTTGTAGTACATATGACAATAAACTGGCACAAGATTATATATATTTTGTTTCCAAATACACTTTATTTTCAGAGAAATTAAGTTTGGTTAAATATTCTTTGGGCTTTTTGGAGAGAAATGTGGATTGTTTTAAATAATAGGAAAGTGAGGTTCTCTTTTAAAAGAGGAAGAAGCATTAAATAATTTTTGGTAAATGGAAAATTCAAGATGCCTTTGGTAGGAAGAAGTGATGCTGTAGCTCTAAAGGTGACCTTTCATGGGGTAAATGTGCAGGATGCCAATTTGTGGTCAGAAGTTTTCCTGACATTAATGGGAAAAATTCTAGGAACAGGGGGTTGTAACTGTGTCTTATAAAATCCAATTTAAAACCTAGACCCTAAAGAATCCTATCATTATAACTAGAGTTTGTGCTGAAGAGTTTGTCCTTTACATTTCTTTAGTAATACCTATTGTTCCTGATATACACATATTTGTTTGAAATATGAGGACATAATTTAAATATATCAAAAAGCTTGGGCTCTACTCATTGGAAGTTGCAGTACAAACTTGTAGAACTCTGTTGGAAGGAATGAGTTAAAGAACAAATGAGGATGTCATAATAGTGATAAATGCATTGATCAGCAAGTACATTCACCCTTGGATTCCAAAATAATTTACACTTAGGGCAAGATGCTGCATGTGTTGATAACCATTCTATAAATGCTTGCAAATTTAGCACAATACTTTACTTTGAATGTTCCAGAATTGATATGTGGCAGAAGTGAAACAGGAGGTCTAGGCATTCATGAGGGGAAACAAGGCCCAAAGATGGTTGAATAAATGCAATGGGTTGTCAATGGCTCCAACAAAGGCAACCAGTAGATATGGCTTGAAATTAGGTCTTGATAGCTAAATGGAGAATAGAAAATCTGAAATGGAATAAGGAATAATATCTAAAGTCCAGGCATGGTGATTTAGTAATAGCTAAGCATAAAATCCTTATTTACCTTACATCTGCACACTTAATCAGATCCATCTACTATCCGATAGCGCTACCCATTAAGCAGACAGAGATGCACACAAATAAGCATAAATCCTCATTATAACCATAATTTAAAAAGATTATCAAATATGGAATTGTTTGAATTGTCTAAAATATTTTGCACCAGCAGCACTGAAGCATCAAAATGACAATCACACACATGCATGCACATGCATGGCACATACACACACTAATGCACGCACATAGGTACACACAAAGAGGAAAATATCAATTTTTCTTTAAGTAAAAGTTCTCTTTGTAAACTTAAGCCAAAACTTTATAAATTATGAAAATATTTCAACTGTCTCAAATATCATGCCTCTACAACTATCCACACATAAAAATGATGATCTCACACACACAGACACACATACACAAACATGTACCAAAAAAACTTTAATGCTTCTTCCTCTTTTAGAAGAGAACCTGACTTTCCTATTATTTAAAAAAAAATCCACATTCTCTCCAAAAAGCCCCCAAAATATTTAACCAAACTTAATAATTTCTCTGAAAATAAAGTGTATTTGGAAACAATATATATATATATATATATATATATATATATATATATATATATATATATATATAAGATCCTGTGCCAGTTTATTGTCATATGTACTACAACTATAACTGCCCCTGTTTTCCTTATAAATAGAATTATTATTGTTCCTTTCCATTTTCTTGACCCCCTCCCAAACCATTTCTTTATTATACCCTCTTTCACAAAACATATTAATGGTCCTACTCACTTCCTGTCGGTATTCCTTTTGATCATTACACAATCTTTTTAATCTTAAAAATTCCCCATATGGTATGGACTCTATTGTGTGGTGGGTGGCAACTCTGTCCATGTAGAATATGATCAGATTGTTCAAATTTTCTGTTTATTTTAGTCTTCAAATGACCATCATTCATTCCTTCTATTGTAATATCTAGATAATTAACTTTACTTCCTATATGTAAACCATCAAAGCTAATGCCTAGTCTGTTTCTATGCAAACTTTCTATAAATTCCATTACACCCTCTAAACTCTACAAATGAATATCAAGTCATCTATAAACCTAAAATATTTTATTACATGTCTAATAAAAAATTCACTTCTATAAATATAGAGGTTTTCGAAAAAAACAAACCAATTAGCATACATGGGGGCAAAATCTGCCGCCATGGCTGTGCTCTGCAATTGCCTATATAAACACCCATTAAATTTGAAAATATTATTTTGCAAACAAAATAAAATAAATTCTAAAACATACTGGATTCTAGGTGTATCCTCAAAAAGAATTCCAGGGCTTCTATTCCAAAAATATGCAAACTCACCACATCCACCTCCATAAAATACATCTCTTTTTCCCCATGTTAAATTACCATGCCTGGACTTTAGATATTATTCCTTAGTCCATTTCAGATTTTCTATTCTCCATTTAGCTATCAAGACCTAATTGCAAGCCATATACACTGGTTGCCTTTGTTGGAGCCATTGACAACCCATTGCATTTATTCAACCATCTTTGGGCCTTGTTTCCCCTCATGAATGCCTAGACCTCATGTCCAAGTTCACTTCTGCCACATATCAATTCTGGAACATTCAAAGTAAAGTATTGTGCTAAATTTGCAAGCATTCATAGAATGGTTATCAACACATGCAGCATCTTGCCCTAAGTGTAAATTATTCTGGAATCCAAGGGTGAATGTACTTGCTGATCAATGCATTTATCACTATTATGGCATCCTCATTTGTTCTTTAACTCATTCCTTCCAATAGAGTTCTACAAGTTTGTACTGCAACTTCCAATGAGCAGAGCCCAATCTTTTTGATATATTTAAATTATGTCCTCATATTTCAAACAAATATGCATATATCAGGAACAATAGGTATTACTAAAGAAGTGTAAATGACAAACTCTTCAGCGCAAACTCTCGTTATAATGATAGGATTCTTTAGGGTCTAGGTTTTAAATTGGATTTTATAAGACACAGTAAACATATTAAGTATTAAATTTGTAATATTTTGTAAACCACTCACAATATCTCAGCAATCACTCAAGTTACAGACATACTGTTAAAAGCATTTTGTTCATCTAGCTGAGAGCTTTCATATGAGGATAAGCAGTTCTGTCTGTGCTACTTGGTTGTTGAGATATTTAAAAAAGCATGACATTTATGACAATTTAAATAAATATATGAACAGCAATTAATATCTCATTGCCTGCTATAAACATCACACAGTTGAGTTTGCCATTGTGTAAACTTTAAGATGAAATTTTTTAATGCAGTGTACATAGCACAGTTTTAAAATTTTTAGGATGCAATTGCAGAAGCACCTACAAGAGTCACTCAGCTGTAATGAGTTTTAATAGCTATCATCTGTAAGTTAATGCACCACAATAATATACTTCAAAATATCCTATACAAGTAATGTATGCCAAGGAGCAGCTTATCTGTCTTTGACTTGTTGAAATGGTACCCACAGTAGTAAGTCAGTAGTCATTTTTAGTTTTTCAAAACATAAACTGATACTGAAATGCATCTTATGCTCAACTACTTTTTCAGTACCTTCAGACTCCAATGAACCTTCATAATATTGATACCCATATGTTACTTGGCCACAAATTATATATTTGTTTATTCATTTGATCACAGACATCTGAGGTATACCAAGTCAATTAAGTGTCTGTAAATTAATAGGTGTGTGTGTGTGTGTGTGTGTGTGTGTGTGTGTGTGTGTGTGTGTGTGTGTGTGTGTGTGTGTGTGTGTAGGGGTTGTTGAAATAAATAACTCTGGATAATTATTAATTTCATTTTGATAAAATCTGTCTGAGATGTACAGAGTCAACAAAGAAGATATATTTGTTGGGTATGGGGACTATTTGCAGATAAAAAAGAACCTGGCTGACCCTGCTATCATTTGATTAAATTGAGCAATTATTATTCTGGCTTTGCAGATTAATGCATATCTTGTAGAGCTATCTAGCATACTTTATTGTAGGTATTGTTTATGTAAGACAAAACTGAAATACATTTTGCAACCATTATTTTATTACAGTCAGACATATGTGGTGTATGCAGCCAATGAAGTGGCAACAATTGATAGATTTGGGGCTGCCTGTGGGTGATAATGACCGAACCTACTGTTATTTGCTCATGTTAAATGGTCACTATTCTGGTTTTGTATGACTAATGTGTGCTTGTGCTTAGTAAGTTAGAATACTTTATTGTGTCTACTCTTTGTATGGAACATTCATTATTGTTAAACTTCAAACATTGAAACAGAACCCTACTATCCCTGCACACAAACACTTGTTCCTTAGTTTCTCTGTAAGTTAGTAATTGACAAGATGATGGTAGCTGCTAGATACTGCAGCTGCCTTTTTAACAAGCCATTTCTTTTTAATTCTGTGATGATGTTTTGCTGACACTCTTTGGTTGTTCTGTTGCTTTTGTAAGCTGTGGTCTCTTAGACATGGTTTCCCCTTGATTTTGGTGTTTAATGCTGGTATCTGATCATTTACACTACAGTTTTTGGATGATACTCATTTCTTTTAAACTTGTTTTTGTGTGGTATCCCATAATACTACTGTATGTGAGAAGAGTTATGCTATTTGATATGCAAATTGATTGCTATTGAGGTATACAAATTTTTGTTGGATGCACTTACTTTTCAACAGCCTTTGCCCAGATTTATGACATCTACATGTTTTTCAGGTATGCTAGGAGTTATGCACAAGATTACATTTCATATTACTCTAGACAGTGCAACTCTAATGTATATTTATTTTTTCAAGAGAAGTAATGATAGCATGTGTTTAGTTATATCTGCAATATATTCTACAGATATAAACGGTAGTGATGGCTTAGTATGTTGCAGAGAGATGGAGGGAGGCAAGTGCATTAAGTCTCAAGAGCTAACTTGTTGCTTGTTACATGCTTAGCAATTTTATTTATGTTGCATAAAAGATTTCTCCATTTACAATATGGACAGGCATTTACAATATGGACAATGAAGTCTTTACAGTTTACCTCATGATGCACAGCTAATTGAGGAAAGTTGCCTGTGCAGGGGGTAATTTCTTGTTGCCTTGGTTTTGTTGTTCTGGTAAATAACTTTCACAGGCCTGGGCTGTAGTGTGCAATCACTGAAGTATAACTTAAACCTGTTCCTGATTTTGCAGAACACCCCAGTTTTGCCTTATATTTTTGACCTACTTGTAGAATTTTTATTTTCTAGTAAGTTACTGGGGATTACATTCAGTAATGGCAGTCACTGGTGTTTAATACATCTTATTGTTCAGAAAGTGTATGTTGACATAAAACCTATTGTTCTGGTACTATTTTAACTGAATTCGAGTAATATTTTAAAATTGGGCATGCTGTTGTCTCCCATTATTTTTGGTTTTGTCCATAATTCTTCAGCAAAGGAGTCAAGAGCTATGCACATTTTTGATCTAATATTTTCTCTGGTAATGAAAACTTCTTTGCAGCCTCAAATGTCCTTGTTTTACTGGAATGTTGATTTTTATGTGAAATGGAAAGTTTTAATATATGTGAAAGTGCATCTGTTTAAACATGATTGATATTTCTTTAAAGTTATTATCAACTGTTACCACATTGGGAACATGGTGGAATAGAACATTTAGAAAAACATTTATATTAGTATGCTTTTGCATTGTTTCAGTTGACTCTGACACAAACTGTGTATTTATTTCGCTACTGTCCCTGACACTTGTTATCAATGCCATGTTAATGACTGCCTCCCAACTTCTTGCCTAACGAAGGAATACATCAAACATCATCAGGGACAGATGATTAGTTTTAAATATTGCCATTGCCCCTTAGAAAGTTAACAGAATAAGATGGTTTGTATTAAAGTGTATTTTTCTGAAGAGTACAGTAAATGTAATGTGTGTTATTATGTGGCTGTAATACTTTGTCATAAGTCATTAATTTTAACAGGAAACAGAGGAAATATAATATAAATTATAAACATCCACACAAATTGGAGGCAGCTGGAGGTACAGATTTCCTGAAGAAAAAAATGTACTTTCCTGGTAAGATAGATAGGCAGATAAGAGCAGTGTACCTTATTGCTTTGTAGAAATACCAAGCTATATTGACCATACATTTGTGCTTATGAAATGGAGCTGAAATGTTATGGCTTTTATTTTATATTTTAACTACAGTCAGATATCTGAGAAGTCAAATAGAACTTTTTTCTAGTATACCACATCAGACTTGCCTTGAGTTATTTCACAATGCTATTACAGAACTTACTAACTTTGATGACAGGCTGATTAATTTTATAGTAGAAGTTTTGGATGTCATATTGACAAACAACTTTATTTTTAAGGGGAATATTTTTAGCAGATTAGAGGTGTTGTGATGGAGGCCAACTGTGCCCCCACTTATGCTAATCCACTCATGTAAAGCCCAACAAGAGCACAGATACATTTGTTTTATCAACAACACCACCCCTTTTTTAAAATTCACACATAAACATTCTTTGGATAGTGTGGACTATCTAGATCTGACTATATACAAGCAACAGCAAAAAGGCTGCTTTATTTCTAAAATTTTTAGAAAAACAACTTTTTCCAATAACTATCTTGATTTCAACAGCTGTCACCCCACTTTTTGTAAAAAAAAAACAAAAATTTTAAGGGTCAGTTAGTTAGGGGAGCTAGGATGTGTTCTGAATATGATGATTTTTTGATGGAGGCAGAGAAGATTTTTATGATTAAAAATAGGAACTACCCCCTACTGTTATTAAATCAGTTATATAAAGAGATGCTCAAAAGATGGGCGACTAGATACTTGCACCTCTTGGGAAAAGATCACACAATTTTTAATGATAACTGCAGTGACAAGATTCATACTTCTGAAAAGTTTACTAATTCCCTGGTTTTAACTTATGGTACATCTTACTGGAAGGTTAAAGATATAGTTTATAAAAGTTAGAGTATATTAAAAGTGTGATGAGTCAAACTTTGTTTACAAAACATGTATGAAATTTTAAAACCTTATAGAACACCCCAAAAGTGTCAGTCTTACTAATAGAATAAAGGGGTACAAAACGTGGGGCTTGTAAGCAGTGTCCATATGTTTTAGACCAAGATTGTATTTTATTCATTAACATTCCACATAAAATATGGTTGGCCGTTGGCAATTGTTTCACTAAGGGGGTAGTTTACATAGCTCTATGTAAGACATGTTCAAGTTTTTACGTGGGTAAAACAGAAAGGTAATTTAAGAAAAGAATTTATAAAGAATCTCTATGCTATTTGTAAAAATAATATGAACAATGCTCTCTACACACACTATGGAATGTAATAGGGCAAGGTTTCAATTTGGAATTTTGGAAGTGATACCCCAAGATGTCAGGGGTGGTGCTTGGGAAACAAAGCTGGAATACAAAGAATTATTCTGGCAATTAAAGCTAAACATATCCATTGGATTGGGTTTAAATGATCATATTTCTATTTTTCCTGTATTAAAACTTAAAGCCACTGATTTATGAGTTTGTTTTATATTATGTTTTAACAATCGTGTCTACCAGTGTTTTATGAGGATTTGTTTTGAGTTATTTTATATATATATATATATATATATATATATATATATATATATAGAGAGAGAGAGAGAGAGAGATATTTTACAGATATTTAAATGTTATGAATGTAATTTATTACATGTTTTTACTTAAACACTTTTAATAATGTGAATGTTCTTAGCTTTAAAGTTATGGAGTTATGGAAATTGCTCTTTGACTGATAAAATGGATGTGATCAATTAGAACAATTATTTAAACTTTATTTTTTGTCTTTTTAAATGCTTCTGATGAAGTCCCATTTATGTGTTTAAGGGATGAAAGCGCTTAACCACTTACAATACGTTTTTGTTCTTGATTTAGTATATTTGATTAAAGTCGGTGCTCATTTCATTAAACTCACATCTTGATTTTTTTATGATTTTCTTTACTGGTTTGACTATTATAAATGCCCTGATGAGAACAAAGACACTACTACATAACGATGAGCAAAGCAGCATGCTTCAAAATAAAGCACAAATCCAAAAAGAAACAATGGCAGAATAGCACAAAAACGAAGTTTAATTCACAAAGTAAAATCCACAAGATAAAATCCAATAAAGCACATGAAAACACACTGTAATTACGCTGTTATAGAACCACAAGTGAGCACTTTTATCTCCAAAGGGAGATTTCTTCAGACTAATGGTTACAACACACTGCTTCATTTAAATACTCTTAGCAATTAATAAGCTGCTTCAATTAAGCAATCCAATTAAAAGTTATCAGTTTAAAATGTGTTTGAACTACAATATTCTTAAACTATTCTGTATACCTGAAAACTAACCTAATGTTTAAAAAGTTTCCTTTTTAAATACATAATGAATTCCTCTCTATTATTTAACCCTGGTGGAAAACACGCATTTAATCTCACTTGCTAGCAGTATTCAAGCCACCCCAATTCTTCTTCAATATTTATCTTTGTAACATTGGGATGGATAAAATCTATAACTAAACATTTGAAATTAGTCTTACATTTACTTTCTAAATAATGTTTTGCCAAAGCATTCTTGACATCTCCTTTGCCTATAGCATATTGATGTTCATAAATTCTTCTATACAATTCCCTTCCTGTTCTACCAACATAAAATGAGTTGCAATCTACACATATTATTAAATAGACAACATTTTTAGACTTACAAGTAAATCTGCCTGGAACATATATATTAGTTTTGCCCACAAAAATCTCATGCCTATCTGTATATAAATAACTACAATAGTTACAATTAAAACATTTATACATTCCTTTTCTTTCTTCTACTACTCTAATTTTATTTAATTTTCCTTGAAAAAAATCTTTAAAATTTTTTGCTCTTTTTTGCACAAACTTAGGTTTGTCGCCTAACGTCTGTAATAAATTAATACTGGTTTTAAAAATTCCCCAATTTTTTCTTACTATATTTTTGATGACATAAGAATCAGTACTATTTTGTACTGCCAAAGCAGTGGTAAAATCTGCTGAAGATGTTCTATTCAACTTCTTTTTCTCATTTTTATTTCTATTTACAATTTCTTCTGTCATAACTTCCTTAATCATTTCTTGGGGATAACATCTACTTAACATCCTTTCACAGAAGTTGTCAGCTTCTAAATGAGAAATTTCATTATCATCTGTTAAATTACTTATTCTCTTTATTTGTCCTTTGACAATATTCTGTTTAGTTTTTTTTGGATGTAAACTTGAATAATGTAAATACATATTATTTTGAAATTCTTCTTTATATATTTTTGACACTAATTTTCCATCTTTTTTATATATAGTGAGATCGTAAAAATTTATATTTTCAGTATTAATATTATATGAAAACTTAATATAAGAACAGACATTGTCAATATATTTCAAAAACAAATTTAATTCTTCGACCGTCCCACTCCAAATAATCAGAATATCGTCAATAAATCTTAACATTTTGATGATATTGTTCACAAACCTACTTTCTAATATATTTGCTGTTTACCAACCTTGCATGAATAAATTAGCATAGCTAGGTGCTAAGGCCGCACCCATAGCTACCCCATTGACTTGGACAAACAATTCATCATAGAATTCTAAAATAATTATAACTTAATACTAAATCTATCATTTCCATTAGCAGACTAATAGTATTTATAGAAAATTCTCTTGATTTCAACAGTTCCATTCTAACCATCTCCATACCTTCCTTATTAGGAATCATAGTATAGAGAGAATTTATATCTAATGTTACAAGTATATCAGATTCTGAGACCTTAATATTGTTAAGTTTTGCCATACAGTCATAACTGTCCTTTATATAAGTGACTCCCTTCAGAACTACTTTCTGTAAATGTTTATCTACAAAAATAGACATCCCTTCTAATTTACTATTTTTGCTAGCAACTATTGGTCTTAAAGGGGGAGAATCTATGTTTTTATGGGTTTTTGGTATTCCAAAGATCCTACTGAGCAACGGGTTATTATTAGTTATGTTCCTTTTCATTTTTTCATCAATTCTACCTGCATAGAACCATTCTACTATACATGATTCTATAAGTGAAAAACCTTTCTTAATTTCAGACATATTTACTGACTTATAAAAATTAGAGTCTGATAACATTTCTTTCATCTTTCCTTCATAATCTTTCCTATCCATTAAAACCATTGCTCCCCCTTTATCAGCTTTTAAGACAAGTATATTCTCGTCTTTAAGTAGGACATCTAAACATTTTTTCTCTTTTTTTGTTAGATTATAGTATTTGTATTTTGTATCTTCTTCTAACATTTCTAACATCTGTAGTTCACATATATTAAGAAACATTTCCAATTCTTTACATAAAGGTGGATTATAACAACTAGGTTTGTAGAAGTCACAATTATTAGGTTTCTGACTTCCTAACAATACTTTGAGATTTAATTTTCTCACATAGTCTCTTAATTCATTAATCATGATGAGTTTGTTGGCCCTTTGTGCTGGGGCAAAATTCCATCCCTTACTTAGTACACAGCAATCATCATAAGAAATCTTTTTACTGCACAAATTGATAATTTTAAAGTTAACACTTTTTAAGTCTTCCATTGCTTCTGCTGGTAATTCCAATTCTTCTTTGGATATTTGTTGCCCCCCCCCCATTTTTTTTGTGGCTGTTGTTTACTATGATAGTTTTTATCACTATAACCGTCTGCTGTGACTTGGGCCCAAGTTCTTTTTTGATTGTCAATTCTCTGATATACTTCGATAATCTGTTTGTTGTCTTCCTTGGTCGATCCTTTAGACACTGTTTCTTGGTTACTCATTTTAGTTCTACTCATGTCTTTAATTTTAGGCCTTACTGCTGGTTCACTTGAATTTTGTTTACTTTCCCCCAAGGGAATATGGTGGATTTCAACCACAGTTACTACATTATTTTTATTGCCAAGCCTTTCAGACCTTCTTACTGTACTTATTTCTTCATCTACATTAACCACATTTATCTCTTGCTGTTTAGAGACATTATTGTTGACACTTGTTTCCAATCGAAGTCCATAAGCTGTGGTTATTCCATTCACATATTCATTTTTGTCCCTTACCAGCGGAAGCAATGGAAGACTTAAGTGTTAACTTTAAAATTATCAATTTGTGCAGTAAAAAGATTTCTTATGATGATTGCTGTGTACTAAGTAAGGGATGGAATTTTGCCCCAGCACAAAGGGCCAACAAACTCATCATGATTAATGAATTAAGAGACTATGTGAGAAAATTAAATCTCAAAGTATTGTTAGGAAGTCAGAAACCTAATAATTATGACTTCTACAAACGTAGTTGTTATAATCCACCTTTATGTAAAGAATTGGAAATGTTTCTTAATATATGTGAACTACAGATGTTAGAAATGTTAGAAGAAGATACAAAATACAAATACTATAATCTAACAAAAAAAGAGAAAAAATGTTTAGATGTCCTACTTAAAGACGAGAATATACTTGTCTTAAAAGCTGATAAAGGGGAGCAATGGTTTTAATGGATAGGAAAGATTATGAAGGAAAGATGAAAGAAATGTTATCAGACTCTAATTTTTATAAGTCAGTAAATATGTCTGAAATTAAGAAAGGTTTTTCACTTATAGAATCATGTACAGTAGAATGGTTCTATGCAGGTAGAATCGATGAAAAAATGAAAAGGAACATAACTAATAATAACCCGTTGATCAGTAGTATCTTTGGAATACCAAAAACCCATAAAAACATAGATTCTCCCCCTTTAAGACCAATAGTTGCTAGCAAAAATAGTAAATTAGAAGGGATGTCTATTTTTGTAGACAAACATTTACAGAAAGTAGTTCCGAAGGGAGTCACTTATATAAAGGACAGTTATGACTGTATGGCAAAACTTAACAATATTAAGGTCTCAGAATCTGATATACTTGTAACATTAGATATAAATTCTCTCTATACAATGATTCCTAATAAGGAAGGTATGGAGATGGTTAGAATGGAACTGTTGAAATCAAGAGAATTTTCTATAAATACTATTAGTCTGCTAATGGAAATGATAGATTTAGTATTAAGTTATAATTATTTAGAATTCTATGATGAATTGTTTGTCCAATTCAATGGGGTAGCTATGGGTGTGGCCTTAGCACCTAGCTATGCTAATTTATTCATGCAAGGCAGGGAAACAGCAAATATATTAGAAAGTAGGTTTGTGAACAATATCATCAAAATGTTAAGATTTATTGACGATATTCTGATTATTTGGAGTGGGACGGTCGAAGAATTAAATTTGTTTTTGAAATATATTGACAATGTCTGTTCTTATATTAAGTTTTCATATAATATCAATACTGAAAATATTAATTTTTAGATCTCACTATATAAAAAAGATGGAAAATTAGTGTCAAAAATATATAAAAAAGAATTTCAAAATAATATGTATTTACATTATTCAAGTTTACATCCAAAAAAAACTAAACAGAATATTGTCAAAGGACAAATAAAGAGAATAAGTAATTTAACAGATGATAATGACATTTTTCATTTAGAAGCTGACAACTTCTGTGAAAGGATGTTAAGAAGAGGTTATCCCCAAGACATGATTAAGGAAGTTATGACAGAAGAAATTGTAAATAGAAATAAAAATGAGAAAAAGAAGTTGAATAGAACATCTTCAGCAGATTTTACCACTGCTTTGGCAGTACAAAATAGTACTGATTCTTATGTCATCAAAAATATAGTAAGAAAAAATTGGGGAATTTTTAAAACCAATATTAATTTATTACAGAAGTTAGGCGACAAACCTAAGTTTGTGCAAAAAAGAGCAAAAAATTTTAAAGATTTTTTTCAAGGAAAATTAAATAAAATTAGAGTAGTAGAAGAAAGAAAAGGAATGTATAAATGTTTTAATTGTAACTATTGTAGTTATTTATATACAGATAGGCATGAGATTTTTGTGGGCAAAACTAAGATATATGTTACAGGCAGATTTACTTGTAAGTCTAAAAATGTTGTCAATTTAATAATATGTGTAGATTGCAATTCATTTTATGTTGGTAGAACAGGAAGGGAATTGTATAGAAGAATTTATGAACATCAATATGCCATAGGCAAAGGAGATGTCAAAAATGCTTTGGCAAAACATTATTTAGAAAGTAAATGTAAGACTAATTTCAAATGTTTAGTTATAGATTTTATCCATCCCAATGTTACAAAGATAAATATTGAAGAAGAATTGGGGCGGCTTGAATACTGCTAGCAAGTGAGATTAAATGCGTGTTTTCCACCAGGGTTAAATAATAGAGAGGAATTCATTATGTATTTAAAAAGGAAAGGTTTTAAACATTAGGTTAGTTTTCAGGTATACAGAATAGTTTAAGAATATTGTAGTTCAAACACATTTTAAACTGATAACTTTTAATTGGATTGCTTAATTGAAGCAGCTTATTAATTGCTAAGAGTATTTAAATGAAGCAGTGTGTTGTAACCATTAGTCTGAAGAAATCTCCCTTTGGAGATGAAAGCGCTCATTGTGGTTCTATAACAGCGTAATTACAGCGTGTTTTTGTGTGTTTTATTGGATTTTATCTTGTGGATTTTACTTCATGAATTAAACTTCGTTTTTGTGCTATTCTGCCATCGTTTCTTTTTGAACACTACTACATAAGCCAGTTTTTGTTTGTGGTTTTAGTACTGTTTTTCTCGGCTGCACGGACACACACTGGGTTTGTGTTTTCTGATATCTGAGAAGTACACAGACAACAGAATCCCTCTAATTGCTGTCATAGGTATGAGAAAAATGTGGATGTGACCATAACTGCCATTATTTCCCATTAGTCTGGGCTGGCTTTGCAGGACTAATGTAATTTGTGTGAAACAAGTTGGAACTCTCTACTTTTTTGTGGCCGTTTCTTATCACAATCACTTATTTGGGGTGTTCATTGTCAAGTGGCTGTAACTGATGAGTATGGGCATTGATGGATTATAATGACATCAGTATTAGTGGTCTTTTATGGCTGAGATTTTCTCAAATTAAGTAATTTTGTTACCAGTTATAAACATGTATTTAGAACAATCAAGAAAGCAAATCCAAAATAATAGGTGCATTTATGCGTGGTGCTTGGGAGCCCTGGTTTGAATTCATCCAAGGTTGAAGGTACATTTAATTCTTTACTGAGCACACTATTTGGGTCAGAAAGTACTCATGAACATACAGTGACACTGCCTATGAAATTCTGTTTCACAGTGTTACCAAGTGGTTACTGTCTGAAATATTTTTATCTGTGTGACAAATTGATATATTTATAATAGTAATATCTACAATGCAGTGGTAGTTAGATGCCTAGTATCTTTTCCAAAATTAAGTAAGCTATCATTTCATATCATGAAGCACCAAATAAACTCCCAACTGGTCAAGTTATTACCAGAAATATTATTATGACAACTAGTCACACTTGATTATAAAAAGCACATTTTATTGCACATAAATAAATATCAACTTACAATCTGCAGGTTAGGTTTACAGATAAAGAAGGTAAGAACTGTACTTCATTGACATTAAGTATTGCCTAATAAAAGCAAAGAACTTTAAAAAATAAAAACTGCAACAGCTGCAGTTGCACCAAATATAAGCAAGGAACTAGAAAAAATAAAAATGGAAAATAAATAGTTAATCCCAAATTTATGTGCTTTAATGATATAACAGTTGTGTCCAATAAAACCATAAAACTTAAAAAAATAAAAACTACAAAGCTGTAGCAAATAAAAATCAATAACTTAAAAATAAAAATGGAATTTAGTTGTCTTACATTTTCAGATGCGCAAAGGCATAATAGGTTCATAGGTTCATAGGTTCATACTAGGCTATCTGCCCTGGGGCAATTACAAGCCTAGCCCGATTTTGTTTGGCTTACGCCACCCCTTGATTTGAGTATACTGTGCCCTTTTTAAGGTTTAGTTTACTGTGCCTCTGTCTAATAGTGACACGGAAGTAATCCCCGGGACAAACCTATGATCCCCCATCCACTCATCAAGATTCTTCTTGAAGAGATTCAGTGAGGTGCTCTGCCTAACATGAATTGGAATTCTATTCCAGAGCGAAGGGAGCCTCTGGGTTATGAATCTGTCCCTCCAGCAAGTTCTATTTATTTCTGTGCTGAGGTTCAAGTCCCACGAGCGTGTGGCTCTAAGGGATTTAGATTTACTGAGGTGGAGCATGTCCATTAATTCTGGATTGAACATAGCTTTATATGTCAGGCATAGATCGACTCGAAGTAGGCGGTATGCAACTGAGTAGAGCTGGAGTTTTTTTAACCGAGCAGCATATGGCATCTGCTTGAGTCCCTTGATCCTCTTGGTGAGGTACTTCTGGGGTCTTTCTAATTGCTGCAGGTGTCGGTTAAGCTACATCCCAAAAGGGGCATTATATTCTATGATAGGCCTGATGAGGGATGAATAAAGGGGCACGATTACCTCTCTTGATCTAGATGTGAATCCTTTCATGATGAGGTGGGCTATGTAGAAGGTCTTTCTAACCACTTTGGCAATGTGGTTGTCAAAGGAGAGATTGCTATCAACTTGGGTCCCCAGATTCCCAATTACTTTCTCTGTACTTAATGGGTTACCGCCTATGTGGTAATTTGTGGGCACATTGTTTTTGCCAAAGGGTATGACTATACACTTTTTGGCATTTAGCTTTAGACCATGGCTCTGGCACCAGTTATCCGTCTCTGTGAGACCTTTTTGAAGGATGTTTGTGTCAGCTGGAGAGTCGATTATGGCTCCCAGTTTGCAGTCATCTGCGAACTTGGTGAGCCATAGTCCTCCCATGTTGGCCTGTACCTCCGAAAAGTATATACCGAACAAGAGCGGTCCCAGGACAGAACCTTGTGGGATGCCACTTGTGACCGGTTTCAAGTCTGACATGGCTCCAGCAACTCTCACTCTGTGGGTTCTGTCTTTGAGCCAGTTTGCGACCCATCTTGTGACATAGGGGTTTATATTTAAGCTGGATAGCTTATCTATGATGCCCGAGTGGGGTATTGTGTCAAATGCCTTTGCTAGGTCCAGATAGGCTGTGTGGACTACCTTCCCTTCATCTATGGCTTTGGTGACTGTTTCAAAGAAGTCGACCAGGTTCAAAAGGCAGGATCTGCCCTTGACGAAGCCGAATTGGGTAGGATCTAGTGTCTGTAGGTTCCCAATGTCTTTGTTTATGAGCTCCATGATGATCCTCTCCATAGCCTTGCAGACTAGGCTAGTCAGGCTTATGGGGCGATAGTTTCCAGGGTCCGTAGAGGCTCCACCTTTGTGGAGTGGGACCACTGTTGCTGTACGCCATTCTGTGGGCACATATCCTGTAGTGAGGCTGAGATTGTACAGCTGTTTTATTTGAGGGGTTAGTTCTTCCTGGAGTTCATGTAGGACGCAACCCGGGACGCCATCTGGTCCCATGGAAGCAGTGTTTTTTTGCTTTGGAGAGGGCAGCCTTCACCTGAGCATCAGAGATGTTTGGGAGGCAGCCCTCTGCCGGGATAGATACTTGCTCTTTTGGGGGGAGGGGGTGGAGAAGTTTGCACTGAACCTGTCTGCCAGGATATTGGCGATGTCTGTGGGTTCAGTGTATTTTTTGTCGTTTAGAATCAACTCAGAACAAGTCTGGGAGTTGCATTCCAGGTTCCTAACATAACTAGTGTCCTGTGCAATTTTTCTCTCGAAGCTGGCCTTGGAGGATTTTATGAGGGATCATAATTTTTTGTTAGTACTGATCAGAGCTGCCTTCCCTATTAGGGATTTTGCTCTATCATGTAGTAGCTTCCTCCTTCTGTTGTACAGTTTATTTATGGCTGGGGTCCACCAGACTGGACGCCTGCCTTTGGATGATTGGGTCTTGGTTTTGTTTGGGATAGCATGATCTATGCATTCCTGGAGATGTCCGTAGAATGCGTTTATATAGGATTCTGCAGTTTGGGCCGTAGTTTCCACTGGCCCTGGGGCCTTGAAGGATTCCACTTCGGTTTTCAGAAGTGAGAAGTTCGCTTTTGAGAAGTTTTTCACTGTGGTTTTCTGGGTTGGGGGTGGGGTCGGGATGTGGATATCCAGTGAAATTAATTTATGGTCTGATCTTACCAATGAGGGATATACTTCTGGTATGGAGCATAGAGTACCCATGTTGGTAATGATCAGGTCTAGTATGTTATTCCCTCTTGTGGGAGTGGTGACTAGTTGTTCCATAGCATTTGAGTTTATAATTTCCAGGAACCTTTGGGCTAAGGTGCTGGGGATTGAGTAGTGCTCCCAGTCTATGTTTGGGTAGTTGAAGTCACCCAATATAATGGTGTTCGGAGAGATCTTCATGTTCTCCAATGTTTTCAGGAAAGCCGAGTGGGATTCCTGACTTTGAGAGGGTGGTCTGTAGGATGCTATAAACTGAAAAGCAGTCTTGCCCACTGTTAGTTGCACATGGATGATCTCCGATACCGTGCAATGCCACTAACCTGGAGGTGTGGATATCCTTGATAAATATGGAAACTCCCTCCTTTTGTGGTTCGGTCCGGGTTTTGGGGCCGAAAAGCATGATATGAGGTATAACCTGGTAGTGCTGGGGTGCTCTCTGGAGCCTTGAACCAGGTTTCTGTCACTGCACAGATATCGATGTTCTCCATACTGAGGAGAGCTTCAAGTGCGTGCATCTTGAGGTTAAGACTTCTGGCGTTTAGCAGCATTACCCTTAGTTTCTTGTTCCTTGTGCTGTCTATGGAGGTGGGTTTGACTTTTGAGCCTTACCTAAAAAAGGCACTATGGGGGTGGCAAGAGCCTTTGCCAATATCCGAAAGCCCAGTGGTGACAGGTGCAAGCCGTCCCTAGTGAAGCAACGTGGCTTGTTGAGCATGTCATCCCAGGCTGACAGACACTGGATCCCCTTTGAATGACACCAAAATTTTAGCCAATTGTTAAAATCGATCATTTTGTCTTTGTACTGTGGCATCATTTTAGGTGAGGGTAAGATGCTGCTCAAGGTCAGGGTCATACTGGCCTGGGCTACATGATCAGGGAGCTCCTCTATGTCTCTTTTCATGTAGTCCAGGGAGGTACGTCTCAGGTCATTCACACCAGCATGTACGATGACTGAGTCATATTTGTATTTGCTTTGGAGTGACCTGAGTGCTTGCGTTATGTGGCGGATCCTAGCGCCCGACAGGCAGCTCACTGTGACCTTCTCTTTGTTCAGCCTGGTGAGTGAGACGTCAGTGTGTCTGACAATAGAGTCACCTATTACAAGAGTATCAGGTGTGTTATTCAGCCTTAAGGGCTGTGGCTGCTTGGCACACTGACTTTGTGGGCTATGTGTTGTGCGTGTTTTGTTTTGGGGTAGCGTTTGCTTGGATGTCTGCTTTGGAGGTCTCTGTTGCTTAGGTAGATTTTTATTTAGAGCCTCTGAGTATGTTTTTGTGTATTTATGTGTTTGGTTCGCTGATGTGGTGGGACTATGTGATACTGGAATTGTGTTGTGTGAGGTTACCTTCTACTCCTGACTGGTTTCACCAGTTTTGAGATGAGAGAGCTCAGCCTCCAGTTTGGCTATATGGTTGCATCTGTCACATATATTTGAACCTGTTTGGAGGAGGAGAGGGTTGTCCGTGTACATGAGACAGTTGTAACATTGCCTCAAAATTCCCAGATTCACCAGATGGACTGGAGAGGAAACCATTGACTGACCTTTGGACATGCTAGAGTAATATAGGGAAACTGAATTAAGACGGACCAATAGGGGTCAAGGTAATCGTAGAGAGTATAAGAGTAAGTAGTGCTTATGGTTTAATAGTGCTAACTTGTAAGATTACTTATTTGGACCAGTGAAGGGCCTTAGAATGAGAATATGGTGTTTAATTTGAGAGAGAGAGCAGTTCTAAGGGAAAAAGTGAAGAGCAGACTTCATGGAGCCAGGAATAGTTTAAACCCAATTAGGCGGCGCTGCCCGTTGTTGCGCTATGCACAAAAATGCACAAAACCTCGCAAAAGAGGGTTTTAAGAGAGGGAGATCAAGGAGTTTGGAATTGACCCAAAATGGCCAATAAAACTACAGTTTCAAGGCAGTAACCACTCCCACATGGGCAGGCAGGCTGCTCAATGTTTATCACTGCCACTGATGAACAGAGATACTTCCCTTTAGCCCAAGCAAAAAATGGCCTCCAAGAAACTTACAAACAGTTCAGAACAGCAAGCCTGTAACTGAACTTTTTTAAATCTCAGAAAAGTGGGGAAAAAGCAAGTTTTTTTGTTTTTTTTTGAAGATAGCAGAGGTTCACAAGTATCAACAAGTTATAACAGTGCAGTAAATGACCCCACACTTGAGTGCTAGGCCAGAGACAGATAAAATGCAAGTTTTAAGAAAAAAAGATTTTAAAAATAAGTGCAAACAGAAAATTCAGTAAACAGCTCTAGGTTGTGTTCTAAATACAGTTACCAATGCAGAAATCAAGTTTAACAAGCCAGAAAATGCTCAAAGTAGGCGGCTATGCAGAAAAACTTAGCAAATAATCTGAAGAAAAATACTTAAAATCTCAAAAGTGGCTCCTTTCTTCTCTCAGCGTTTTCTCCTCTTGGTGGATGCTTCCCCAACAGCCAACAAGTCTGAAAAGATGCCAAAACCATGAGGCAATCTGGCTTTAAGAGAGGGAGATCAAGGAGTTTGGAATTGACCCAAAATGGCCAATAAAACTACAGTTTCAAGGCAGTAACCACTCCCACAGGGGCAGGCAGGCTGCTCAATGTTTATCACTGCCACTGATGAACAGAGAGACTTCCCTTTAGCCCAAGTAAAAAATGGCCTCCAAGAAACTTACAAACAGTTCAGAACAGCAAGCCTGTAACTGAACTTTTTTAAATCTCAGAAAAGTGGGGAAAAAGCAATATTTTTTTGTTTTTTTAAAGATAGCAGAGGTTCACAAGTATCAACAAGTTATAACAGTGCAGTAAATGACCCCACACTTGAGTGCTAGGCCAGAGACAGATAAAATGCAAGTTTTAAGAAAAAAAGAAATCAAGTTTAACAAGCCAGAAAATGCTCAAACTAGGTGGCTATGCAGAAAAACTTAGCAAATGATCCGAAGAAAAATACTTAATATCTCAAAAGTGGCTCCTTTCTTCGCTCAGCGTTTTCTCCTCTTGGTGGGTGCTTCCCCAATAGCCAACAAGTCTGAATTAGATAATTGCAAAAGTTAGTCTACTCTAACCATATATTTTGCAGACTAGAATGGGTCTCTTGACTCAGCTTAAGGAATGTCAGATATTCTTAAAGAAAACAAGAGAGCTGGAACACATGATCTACACCAATACAGAAACTAACCTTGCTGTGTAAACACATGCTTGGTTACTTGAAACAATCTGGCTCAGTTTTCTTTGAAAACATTCATCTATTTTTATTGAGCAGGTACAATATGAGAGCCATCAATCCCAGAAAACTATTTTGCAAAACAGTTATGAATAACAGAAAAATGAACAGGTTAACTAATTAGTAACTCACAAATATTTGCAATAAAATAGCACTTATGATATAGTTAAACACTTTGTATGCGGTATTTAGAAGCAACATTAAGTTGTCTTCGTTGAAGGTTGTGCGTCAGGGCTTTTAACCTGGTACGTAAAAATCCACTACCAATCATTAGCGGACCGGAGTTCCGCTGTGGCGACCCCCAACCGGGAAAAGCCGAAAGACACAAACAATTTAGAAGCAACATTAAGTACAATGTCAGCAGTAAATACCAACATGAGATTATGGCATGCAAGATTCTCAGATACCAAAAGGTTGTAACACTGATAACAAACCTATTAAGTTACGAATATTGATGTTGACTAGATAAACAAAATCTGATTTCCTCTTCAGATCAACTCCAACAAAATTTTTCTTTCAGCATAACACCTTTCCCAGGCTTGTCCACATGACAAAGTTAAAAGCCTAGTTATAAAAGAAAGCAAATTACTTTACCTCATTTCTTTCACCGGCTACGCATTCTGCACATTACATTAGATTCATTAAATAAACATAAAACATAGACTAGAAAGAATGTCAGTCCATTTTAGAACACACGCACGCACGCACACGCGCACACACACACACACACACACACACACACACACACACTCTACCCTGATCTGGAATATCCCACTACAACTGCACATAAATTAATTAAATGACAGTATGTAATACATAACTTAGATGAAGAGCAAATAGCAAATGACTAAAATAGCTTGGGTGCTCGTGATGCTTTTCATTGCACTCTTGATATCACAAAAAAAAAAACAGAAGAAATGCTGTAAAAGAATACCAGTAAACTCTAGTTCCACATAGACAGAAATGTCTTTTAAGCAGGCTTGTACAAGAACTACACTATAATGATTGATTGCAGTTTGGTCTGTCCCCAGCTGCACAGGTACCTTGTCATGCTATTGGTCAGTCTTAAACGCATACATACATACATACACATATTTCAAGCATGTGCATTAATGCCCTTCTAGCCTGCCAATACACCAAAACAATTGTACCCATAAAAAGTGTCCAGATTGTTGTTAAAAATATATAAACTAGTGCTTACTTTAATGTAATTTAGTAGTCTGTTCCATGCATCAGTTACTTTCTCAGAAAACCAGTAAATACACCTCTCATTCCTACAGAATCTTCTACATAGGTTGTCTAATGATTCTCTGCTACTTTTTGATAACCCCAAACATTCCCAGAGGTAGTTGCCTCTAAATTCCCTGTATACCTGAATAAGGTCTCCTCTTAAATATCTATATGAGACACTGTACAAGTTCAGATATTTTAGTCTTTCATAATAACTTAATTTTTCACATACAAGGATGCCCTTGGTATATTTCTGCTGTACACATTCCAGTTTACTCATGCTTGTTTTCTTATAAGGTTTCAATATTGTTATTCTATCCACAAATTTGGGTCTAATGTAACTAAAAACAATGGCTTTATCATTTCTGATTTTCTATACTTTATAAATATTTTTATGCAACCTGTAGTTCCATAATTATCATTACTCAAGTAGTTAATATGATTAGAAAAATTCATACCCTCAACTGTCCAGAATGTTGCAGAATGCCCAGATTTTTGTCTCATATTTTTGGTCTTTTCCTCATAAAATGTGTGGTTTTTTGGCAAATCAATGAGGATTTGTCACTAAATAATGACAAACATTGGGGTTTCAGACTTCATATCCTTCAGAAAATTTATGTTAACATGACATTTTTATTCTAGCAACATTCTAAGCTTATAGCAGCAAAATTTAAAATCTGTCCATATTTTGTGCCTTTGTTCCCCCCATTGCTTTTTGGTTTTGTCCAGATTTCTTGTGCTAAGAGGGTGAGCGGTATGGAAAAACTCAAAGCTGGATCTACCCATATACCCAGGTCCTTAAATGAATCTACATATTCAATTACCATGTGCTGTATTAAATATACACCTTTCAGTTTATGTCTCCCAAATCTCATATACTTAGTTTTTGATATATTTATTAGCATATTGTTCTCCAGTGCCCAAATGGTCAATTTAGTCAAGTTCTTTTGCAGACACATCCTATCTGTAAAACATGTGATCAGTTTACCCAATTTCAAGTCATCTGCATACAGACTGTAGAACACCTTAGATGAAAAAGATGGATCCAAAGATACAATCTAAACAAGCGTGGGCCTAGGACACCTTGAGTGTAACCTCTGACTTCACCTGTCCAATTGCTGTATGATACTTGCCAAGTCCTATTTGTAAGCCATAAAGCTATCCAACCTATCAAGTGTACATTAATACCTAGTTGTTCTAATTTACTGATCAGTGTTTTGTGTATGACCCTGTCAAATGCTGGTTAAATCTATATAAATTATATCATATCACAATTTGTAATTCATAGCTGTTGTTATATTGTTACAGAACATCATGTTATAGGTAGTAATAGATCTATTTCAAGATATGCATGCTGATATATCATTTCAAGTTCCAGTTTTTCCAATTCTGACATAATTTATCCAATATTACCTTCTCCATTATTTTCCCACAACATGAAAATAAACTTAAGGGTATGTAGGACTCTGGGTTTGTTCTATTCCACTTTCCCATAAAGACAGGTTTAAGAAGTACATGTCACCAATCTTGAGTAATATCCCCATATTTTTACAACCTAGTAAATAATGGATATAATGGTACTGTAAGTTCTAGCTAAGTGTTCTCAGGTCATTATTATTAATTCCATCCACTCCCTATGCTTTGTTTGGATCCTATCTGCATAGCTATTTTTCAATATAATCTAATTTGATTTCAGAATCTGAGGTTACCTGGATGTCACTCTGACAATTTATCACCCTCTTTGTGGAGCCAAACTGCTTTGCATAAGATTTTGTAAAATATCTATAATATGTTGCATCGGAGAATAAATTTGAGCATCTACACACAGTTTATCAATTTGTATATTTCTAATTCTTCCACATCTTATGTTATCTATGAAATGGTTTCCTATTATGCTCAATATCTTTATATAAATTGCCTTCATTTTTTTTCACAACATGCTTAATTCAACTATCCAGCTTGTTTATTTCAGTTTTAAATGTTGTAGTTTGACCTCTTTTCCATTTCTTTTATTTTTTTGTCTCTCACCTTAATCAATTATTTTGCTCTTATGGAAATATATCCTCCGAATGTTGTGTGCTTAGATCGTAATGTTAAACCTTTTTCTGATTTTTTTTTTTTTTTGCATTCAGTTCCTCTTTCAAAACTTTCCACATTCCTTTTGCAGTTTTTTCCACTAAATACATCACGTTGATTAGCTTTACATAGTGACTGTTTTTGCTTCCATATAATCTGTTATTAATTTTGTGCATTGGTTTAGATTTCAGTTTGTCAGAATTATCTAAAACAAATTAACCTTTATAACCCCATGATCCCTGCACATCAATGGTTGTAAAACTTCGCATGAAGCCTTTTGATGACATCACATGCCTTTGCAACTCAGTAAGTTTTTTTTTTTTTTTTGCCAATCACCACTAACTGAGAGAAACCAACAAGAACACAAAAAGGCTGGCAGTAGCAAAACGGGCAAAACATCTACAAGCAGAAACCAGTAAACTTGTTTCTGCTTGTGGACGTTTTGCCTGTTTTTCTACTGCCAGCCTTTTTCAGCTCAGTAAGGTCCCAGATGAATCATTCCATTGTATGCTACTGTGGCAGAGTAAAGAAAAGGAGATCTCTGTAAAAATAGGAAAATGTATTATTAACATTGAAAGAACTGTGGAGGCAGTTGCACTATTAATAGGCTGACCATTGTGACTGCATTCCGCTGCATTTGGCTGGAGCTCACACATGAGGAGAGTGGAATCAGACAGATCAAGTAAGGAAGCAGCTGTAAATGTTTATTTTTTTTCTTCATTTTTTCAGTGGGAATTACTACATTTTTAGACATGCAGTAAAAGACGCATGATCAGGAAATTTAGCAGTCCTGATTATGCATATTACCTGCTTCTTCAAAGATATTACACTGACCTTTTTTTTTTTTTTTAAATAAGCACATATATGGATAATAGCATAATAATAATGATGCTGGAAGCATGATTAATGGAACTACATAAATAGCTCTATAGACAGGAATGAGTGATGGGCGGCTGCAGTGGTGCAGCGGTTAGCATTGCCGTCTCACAGCAAGAGGTTCTCAGGTTCGATTCTCGGCTGGGGTGCCTCCTGTGCGGAGTCTGCATGTCCTCCCTGTGGTCGCATGGGTTTCCTCCGGGTGCTCCGTTTTCCTCCCACATCCCAAAGACATGCTGTAGGTGGATTGGACACTCTAAATTGGCCCTAGGTGTGACTGTGTGCATGTGTGTGTGCCTTCTGTGGAAGGTTGGGCACCGGGCTAGCAACTCGACACTGTAAAACTCCACTGCCAATCATGAGCGGACAGGTGATTTGCTGTGGTGACCCCTAACCGGGAAAAGCTGAAAGAAGAAGAAGACAGGAACAAGTGAATTCTGTCTAATCTGTTCTGCTGGCCATGACTCTGTTCATAGTACCTCTCAACTTCTTTCTTTCCTCATCAGTCAGGGACAAAGCCAAACATAATGCCAGGGCAAAGGTCCAAAATCAGGGACTTTCTTATTACTCTAATTCATTTAAGATTAACTGAAAGAAAGACCAGGTTTTATGTCAATGTGCATTTTCTAAATAATGAGGAGTGTAGCAAGTGGCATTATTGACTGACTAATCCTCAGTGATATACCAGAAAATTAAACATTTTGCAAGGGACAGAGCAAAAATATGAGGTAAAATCAACACTTACTGAGAGTCACTCAAAGTCAAAGCTTTTTGGGTAATTGAAGAGGGTTGCTGGTTAAATATACACAAATCAAAAATGCTCATGTTGCAGAATGCACTGCAGATACTCAACAACCAACTTAACAAAGGTCAGCAGGGTTTTAAGTTTCATTCTTCCACAAGGCTTTTCTTATATGCTTTTAGTAGAGGCTCTACTAGCTAGTAAAGTCTGCTGACCTGAGAGGTCTAGTTACACTGCACAATGTGAAGACCTGAATAGGAGTAATGTTTGAAAAAATAAAGTTAAAGCTTCAAAGTATTGCATGATAGCAGGCAAGTTTGAAAGTCATATAAACAAACTGATAATGAAATACTATGTTCCTGTGCCTGTGGTTACATACAAATGTCCGTTGAATCACAAACTTGTACATGGTTAGATTGCACATAGTAAGACTGGTAGTAGCAACCTTCCTTAACAAATAGAAAGTGATGGGACCCCCTGAAGTTGTGGGCCCCAGGAGGCCACCCAAAATGTATCTATGCGTGCATAAGTGTGATTCGGGTTAGGGTCAGAGTACAGGCTAGGTTAAAGTATAGATGTAATATTGTGACTGTTTATAGTACATGTGTGTGTCTTGTATAGTGATACTGTTAGGGAAAGGGTTTTTAAGACATTAATATGTGGTGTTAAGGTTAATGGCAGTGACATGCACAGGGCTAGGGTTAGCATACATGAGTAATATGAGGCAAGGAGAAAGCCAACTTCTTTGTGTGCAAGATAGTAATACAGAGGTGAATGGTAATTTGTCCTTTCCCCATGCTAAGATGACACTGATGACACCAATGATGAAACCAGTTTGCGTATAACAGGATCACAATACTGTTTTCCATGTGGTTTTGCTGTCTTGTTCAGTGAGTATTAACCAAGGTTCATAATATTTTGGAGTGCTGGATTTATTTTTGTTTGTGGTCAGTATTTATCTACTGATCCATGTGGGTCTATATCACCTCATCAAATGCCTCTTCATCAAACTTTATTTGTTGAAAGCTCTATCCATTGAATGATCATTTTAGCAAATGTTTTCCCAAGGGAAAAAAACAGTGGGCCATCATTGGGAATTTGCCCTTTTCCCCACCGTAGTGCAGTCTCAGAGTTGGTATATTTAGTTAGGGAGATGTACGGGGAGCAGCTCCCCATATTGAGGGGTGTGGGCTGCGTATCCCCTACATGAGTGGGTTTTAAATTGTGTGATTTTTGTGATGATTAGTAGCTGGCCTAGTGGTAATTTTCCCTGGGAAAAATTTAGCTTAAAATGTCATTCAATGGAGTGAACTTTTGACAAAAAAAGTTTGACGAAGAGGCATTCGCTGAATAGGTCGTTCGACAATGTGATATAGACCCAATCCATGTACCCATTTGAGGACCATGTACCATTCTCTGAAAAGTATATATATATATATATATATATATATATATATATATATATATATATATATATATATATATATATATATATATATATATATATATATATATATATATATATATATATATATATATATATATATATATATATATATATATATATATATACACACATACAGTGGATATAAAATGTGTACACACCCCTGTTAAAATGCCAGGTTTTTATGATATAAAAAAATGAGACCACCATAAATCATTTCAAAACTTTTCCCGCCTTTAATGTGACCTATAGCCTGTATAATTCAGCTTTAAAACAATCAAATCTGTTAGGGGAAAAAATATAAAAAATAAAAAACGTACAATAAGCTGGTAGCATAATTTTGCACACCCTTAAACTAATACTTAGTTGAAGCACCTTTTTACAGCATTTAGTCTTCTTGGGTATACACCTGCCATCAATTAAAGAGATTCTGATTAACCAAAAATAAAGTTCAGCTGTCCTAGTAGGATTTTCCTGACAATTACTCAGTTGCCTGTTACAGCAAAAGCCATGATTAGCCGAGAGCTTACAAAGCATCAAAGAGATCTCATTGTTGAAAGGTATCAATCAGGAGAAGGGTACAAAAAAAATTTCCACAGCATTGGATATACCAATCAAATAAAAAAAAATGTACAATAAGCTGGTTGCATTAGTGTGCATACCCTTAAACTAATACTTTGTTGAAGCACCTTTTGATTTAATTACAGCATTCAGCCTTCTTGGGAAGGAGTCTATTAGCATGGCACATCTTGACTTGGGAATATTTGCCCACTCTTCCTTGCAAAAGCACTCCAAATCTGTCAGATTGCAAGGGCCTTTCTTGTGCATAGCCCTCTTCAGGTCTCCCCACACATTTTCTATTGAATTTAGGTCTGGGCTCTGGCTGGGCCATTCCAAAACTTTAATTTAATACGAATAGTAGTGTGTATATATATATATATATATATATATATATATATATATATATATATATATATATATATATATATACACACACACACACACATACACATACACACACACACACACACACACACACATATATATATATATATATATACACACACACACACACACACAAAAGGTCAGCTTTGCAAATGTTGATACATGACTGTGCATGCCCCAAGCAAAAATCTCCATGCATGCAAAGCAAATGTTTGAAAACTAGAATAAAACATTATTTCTCTCTATGTGGGGGCTCAACACTCACATCCCCTGCTAATTATATATACTAACTCCAAGACTGTGAAGTGTCGGGGAAAGGGTATATTTCCCAAATATAAGAATTAAGAGATCTCACACACCTGTCGACAATTTGTGTAGTCGACTAAATTTTTCACACACCTGTCGACTAAACAGATGTTGACCAAAGGGGAATTCAGTGATCTTCAGTTCTCCCATATTTATATATATATATATATATATATATATATATTTATATGCCGCGGTGGTACAGCGGTAGCGTTGTTACCTCACAGCAAGAGGTTCTCACGTTCGATTCTCGGCTTGGCTTGGCTTGGGAGTGCCTTCTGCATGTCCTCCCCGCGGTTGGGTAGCGTTCGAAAGACATGCGTGCGTAAATGGGCGTGCCTTCATTGAAGGTTGGGCATCGAGCTGGCACCTCGGCGTTTCATAAAAATCTACTGCCAATCATTAGCGGACCAGAGTTCCGCTGTGGCAACCCCTTACTGGGAAAAAGCCGAAAGACAAACAACAACATATATATATATATATATATATATATATATATATATATATATATATATATATTTATATATTTTTTTTGTGTGTGTAGATAGGTATGCATATTTATCAACTGTCCCTGATTTTTTCCTCACGTTTATGGTCTCTTCTTCATAAAATTTGTGATATTCTGGTAAAATGTTGTAGACTATAATCACTAAATAATGAAAAGCACGTGAACAACTGTTATTCTAGTAATGTCCTAAGGACATAAGGCCAGTATTTAAAATCTGTTCTTAATTATAGGTCTTGATCTCTGATTCTTGAGCTAAGGGGTTGGGAGGGCATGGGAGATGCAATGGGTTGCACTGTACAGTTTTCACAATAGTGACCTAAAATACACTTCTAGATCATTATTTATGTATTTTTTTCATTTGATTTCAAGCATACATCTGAGATGTGTACAGTTATACAAGGAGTTATACTTGATGGTCGTGTTTGTGTGCATTTAAATACTTGGTTTTTATACATTGAATTCCTGCATCATTCACAGAGCCACTACTTACTGTTTCACTATATGCTATTTGAGCATGTATCACAGCGCACCTCTTGTAGTTTAATAAGTTGCCAGATGCATTTTCAATAATGTGAATTCCAAGGAAAGAGAAGTTTATTGTTGCTCATGCTAAGTGTGTTTTCAGTATGAGAATGTTTTGTTTTGTTTAGCAATTGTTTGTCAGTGTTTGTACCATAAAACTTTAGAAGTTTTAAATTATAGGTTCATAGGTAGGTACTAGGCTATCTGTCCGAAGGTATTTATAAACCTAGCTGGACCACCCCCTTAGATTAGTTCCCTGTGCCTCTGTCCAGCAGAGCCATTGAAGTGATCCCTGGGGTAAACTTTCTGTTTCCCATCCACTCATCAAGGCTTCTCTTGAAGAGGGTTAGCGAGGAGCTCTGCCTAATGTAGATTGGAATCTTGTTCCAGAGCTTGGGAAGTCTCTGGGACAGGAATATATCCCTCCAGCATGTCCTATTTATTGTTGTGGTGAGGTTTAGATCCTGGAGCGTGTGGCTCGAGGGGATATGGTTTTCTTTAGGCAGAGATGTCCATCAATTCTGGGTTGGACATGGCCTTGTATGTCAGGCAGAGATCACCTCTGAGTAGGCGGTATGCAACCGAGTACAGCTGGAGTTTCTTCAGTCGAGCTGCATAGGGCATCTGCTTAAGCCCAGTAATCCTCTTGGTGAGGTACTTCTGTGGTCTTTCCAGTTGTTGCAGGTGTCTTGTAAGGTACATCCCAAATGGGGCATTGTACTCTATGATGGGTCTGATGAGTGATGTGTAGAGGGGCCCAATGACCTCTTTCGATCTGGATGCAAACCCTTTTGTGATTAGGTAGGCCACATAGAAGGATTTTCTAACCACTTTGGCAATGTGATTATCAAAAGAGAGGTTACTATCTACTTGGGTCCCCAGATCCCTTATTACGTCTTCCGTATTTAGGGGGCTACCACCTATGTGGTAGTTTGTGGGTACTTTGTTTTTTCCAAAGGGGATGACTATGCACTTTTTGGCATTTAGCTTGAGGCCATGGTTTTGACACCAGGTATCTGTCTCAGTGAGACCCTTTTGGAGGATGTTTGTGTTATCTGGAGAGTCAGTTATAGCCCCTAGTTTGCAGTCGTCTGCGAACTTGGTCAGCCATAGACCTCCTGCTCTTGCCTGTACCTCTAAAGTATATGCCGAACAGGAGGGGTCCTAGGACTGAGCCCTGGGGAACGCCACTTGTAACCGGTTTAGAGTCAGACCTAGCTCCTGCAACTCTTACCATGTGGGTTCTGCCCATGAGCCAGTTGGCAACCCATCTCATGATATAGGGGTTTATGTTTAGGCTGGTAAGCTTGTCTATAATACCTGAGTGTGGAATGGTGTCAAAGGCCTTTGCGAGGTCTAGGTAGGCTGTGTGGACCACCTTTCCCTCATCTATAGCCTTGGTAACTGTCCCAAAGAAGTCCACCAGTTTTAGGAGGCATGATCTGCCCTTAACAAAGCCAAACTGGGTAGGGTCCAGTGTTTGGAGGCTCCCAATGTTTCTGTTAATGAGATCCATGATGATGCGCTCCATAGCTTTGCAGACCAAGCTAGTCAGGCTTATAGGGCGATAGTTCCTGTGGTCTGTTGTGGCTCCACCTTTATGGAGCGGAATAACCATTGCTGTGCACCACTCTGTGGGCACATAGCCTGTGGAGAGGCTGAGTTTAAACAGTGTGTTTAGGTGAGGGGTTAGGTCATCTTTGAGCTCATATAGGACACAACCTGGGACACCATCCGGTCCCATTGATGCTGTGTTTTTAGCTTTGGAGAGGGCTGTTTTAACCTGAGTGTCTGTGATTTCAGGGGCACTACATTCTTCTGGTATAGTTATAGGCCATTTTGGGGGTGAGAGGAGGGTGAAGTTTGCACTGAACCTGTCTGCCAGGATGTTGGCTATATCAGTCTGTTGTGTATTTTGTGCCATTCTGCACTAACTCCGAGCAGATCTGAGAATTGCCACTTAGATTCTTGACATAGCTAAAGAATGCCTTGTGGTTATCTTTGGAGTCCATGGCAATTTTTCTTTCGAAGCTTGCCTTGGATGATTTTATGAGGGAACGTAGTTTCTTGCTGATACTGATTAGGGATGTCTTCTCTTCTTGGGATTTTACTCTTTTCACTAGTTTCCTCCTTCTGTTGTATAGCTTGTTTATGGCAGGGGTCCATCAGACTGGTTTCCTTTTCTTGGAGGAGTGAGTCTTGGTTTTGTTTGGGAGAGCATGATCCATGCATTCTTGGAGGTGCTCGTAGAGTGCATTAGTAAAGGATTTTGCAGCTTGGACAGTGTTATCCTTTAGCATGGGGGCTTTGAAACTTCCCACCTCGGTCTTAAGTAACGTGAAGTTTGCTTTTGAAAAGTTTTTCGCGGTGGTTTCTTTGACCGGGGGTGGTGGCGGAATGTGGATATCCAGAGTGATTAGTTTATGGTCATATCTAACCAGCGAGGGGTTGACCTCCAGTGTGGAACACCGGTCACCCATGTTGGTGATGACCAGGTCTAATATGTTGTCACCTCTGGTGGGGGTGTTGACCAGTTGATCCAGGGTGTTTGAGTTTATAAATTCTAGGAAATGTTGGGCAAGGGAGTTTGTACTTGAGTAGTTCTCCCAGTTAATGTTTGGGTAATTGAAATCACCCAACAGCAGGGTGTTTGGCAGGACCTTTATATTTCCCAGTGTTTCCAGGAATGCGGAGTGGGGGTCCTGGGACATGGTGGGTGATCTGTAGCAAGCTATAATTTGAATAGCAGTTTTGCCCATTGTTATTTGCACGTGGATGATCTCTGAAGCATTGTGCTGTGCCACTAACCTGGAGATGTGGGTATCCTTGATGAATATGGATACTCCCCCACCTTTTGTATTTCAGTCTGGATTTTGTGGCCGAAATGTATGGTATGAGTTGTAGCCTGGTAGTGCCGGGGTGCTCTCTGGAGCCTTAAACCAGGTTTCTGTTACTGCACATATATCGATTTTCTCCATACTGAGGAGTGCCTCGATTGCATGCATTTTGAGGTTTAGACTACTGGCATTGAGTAGCATTACCCTCAGTTTTTTGTTACTTGTGCTATTTACAGCAGTGGGTTTGTCTTTTGAGCCTTGCCTAAAAAAGGCACTATGGGGGTAGCAAGAACCTTGGCCAATATTCGAAAGCCTAAGGGTGACAGGTGCAAGCCGTCTTTAGCGAAGCAGCGTGGCTTGTTGGGCATGTCATCCCAGGCTGACAGACACTGGATCCCCTTTGAATGACACCAGAAACTTAGCCAGTTGTTGAAATTGATAATTTTTTCTCTATACCATGGTATAATTCTTGGTGAGGGCAGGATGCTACTCAGGATCAGGGTCATACCAGCCTGGGCTATGTGATCAGAGAGGTCCTCCGTGTCTCTTTTCATGTAGTCCAGGGAGGTACGGCTCAGGTCTTTCACACCAACATGGACAATGACAGAGTCATATTTGTACTTGTTCTGGAGTGACCTGAGTGGTTGTGTTATGTGGCAGATCCTGGCTCCCAACAGGCAGCTAACAGTAACCTTCTCCTTGTTCAGCCTAGTGAGTGGGATGTCAGTATGCCTGACTATAGAGTCACTTATTACTAGTGTGTTGGATATGTTATTTTGCCTTAAGGGCTGTGATTGCGTGGCACACTGGTTTTGTGAAGTATGTGTTTTATGGTTTGTGTTGGGGGGGGTGGAGGTTGCTTGGATGTCTGCTTTGGAGGTCTCTGTTGCTTTTGCAGATTTTTATTTAGAGCCTCTGAGTATGTTTTTGTGTATTTGTGTGTGTTTTTTGCCGGTGCTGGTTTCATAGGTCTATGTGAGACTGGTGTTGTGATGCAAGTAATTCCCTTCTCCTCTTGACTGCCTGGTCCAGTCTTGGGTTGAGAGACCTTAGCCTCCAGTTTGGCTGTATAATTGCATCTCTTGCATGTATTAGTGTTTGGTGGAAGGAGGAGAGGGTTGTCTATGTACATGAGGCAATTGTAACATTGCCTCAAAATGCCCAGATTCACCAGTTGGACCAGAAAGTACACCTGAAACTGCACTTTGGACATGGCTGGATAGGTACAGTGAACTGTTTTACTGATTGGCTGGTAAGATCAAATAGAGAGCCTTGTCCTTCTCTACAGTAAAGGGGGGGTCTAGTACTAAGGTTTATTAGTGCTTGCTATGAGTTTTGAGCAAGTGCCGGGATGAGAAGTGAATGGTTTGAGTGCTTAAGTTGAAAGTTTGTCTAGTTCCAAGGGAAAAATTGAAGAGTAGACTTTTAGATCTTCTTCTTCTTCTTTCAGCTTTTCCTGGTTAGGGGTCCCCACAGCGGATCATCCGTCCGCTCATGATTGGCAGTGGAGTTTTACAGTGTCGAGGTGCCAGCCCGGTGCCCAACCTTCCACAGAATGCACACACACAGACACACACACACACACACACACACACCTTGGGCCAATTTAGAGTGTCCAATCCACCTACTGCATGTCTTTGGGATGTGGGAGGAAACCAGAGCACCCGGAGGAAACCCACGTGACCACAGGGAGGACATACAGACTCCACACAGAAGTCACCCTAGCCGAGAATCGAAACAGAGAACCTCTTGCTGTGAGGTGGCAATGCTAACCACTGCACCACCGTGGCCACCCAGTAGACTTTTAGATCTAAATCTATGTAATCATTTTAAAAATAAAGGAGAAAATAGGATGCACACTGACTTGAACAGTGTGTTATGGTAACTGGGGACAGACACCCAAGTAATAGGATATTGGTATAGCCATGGGGAGGGGCTTGTAAATTACCCTGCCTAGGGTCCCATTTGACCATGATACATCTATGTCATTAGGAATGTTGTCTGTTGTACCCTCATCCTTGCTTCATATGCAATGCACACATAAAGCAAGTGCACCATTTTGCAGTCTATCCAGTCACTTCACAGTTCCCAAGTAGTCCAGCTCACTGCAGCAATGCTCATAGTTTACATGTCAAGATGGAATGTACTGGAAACAGACAATGTGTCAGTTGTTAAATTTTGCACACTCATGGGTGCATATCCTAGTACGTCACATATGCACATATGAAACACTGACACATTATCAGGCATATTCTTTGTCCAAAGACTTGCTCTGCTGTATGTCATTATCTGCTTGTTTATGAGGACACATGCCAAATAAATTCTGTCCTATTCTAAAATGTCTGTGAATGTTGCTGTCAGTTTGGGACATTTGTTCCTGGTGGGAGGGTAAAACTTCAGTATTTGAAGAAATACTTAGTTTTGTGTGTTAGTGTTGTTACTAGGTTTTAGGGGGTATTGGAGTTGTTTTATGAGGGCTTTCAATAAAACAAAAAGTTTTGTAAGATGTGACAGGTTCAAATGGCTATGACAAGGAACAGCTGTATAAAAGATCAACCTGCCAAACAGTGTATGCATGTTGCACAAAAGCTGGAACTAGACATTTAACAAACTGTTATACAAAAAAAGGTGGGACAAACTTTTTAACATAATTATTCTTTCTGTGATGTCTTTAAATGCCATTGGTTTCACAGATAAATACAAAAAAGCCATAGTAGTGACCTATATTAAAACAGTAGACTGCAAATAACTATGCTACACGAGACATACTTGGAAAGAACTGAACATGTGAATCTGATAAAAAAAAAACGGTTTTCAGGATGGTTATTCAGTGGAATACCTGGGACAAAGGAAAACAGAAGTACTTGTATTAATAGCAAGAAGAGCTTCAATAGTGATAGAGGAGGATAAAAAAGATCATAATGGTAGATTTGTAGTACTAAGGGGCTACTGGCAAGGGAGGAAGATTAAACTGGTATGTATTTATATTCCACCTAAAACTGCTATAATGGAGCTTAAGAAAATTCTGGGAGAAATAACCAGCTTTCATCAAGGGACATACTTACAATTGAAGGCTGGAATTTGATTTGCAGCAGTGAAGATGTGTCTGGGGGCCCAGAAGGGAAAGTATAACAAAGGATGGTAGATTTTTGAAGATATTTATACAAGTATTTTGCCTGAAAGGTGTGAATTTAGTACAAGGAGTTTAAAGTAAATTTACATACTATTCTCCAAAATACAAAAACTGAGCTAGAATTTACATTTCACAGGAGCATGTACATTTAATTGAAAGCCTTGATATGCATCCAATAATTATTTCAGATCATGTGCCAATAATAACTAAAATAAAAACACAGGGTGATGAAATAAAATTGATAGACTGCTGCTCTCCCACCTATCTGTTAAAGAGAGAGGAATTTAAAGAATGGGTAGTGGAAATTATTCAGGAGCTTTAAAGAAAATGGATAGGTACTGCAATAAAATTAAACATAGGGTAGAAATAAAAAGGGAGATATGGTTAAGAAGTAACACAAATTATTTAGAGAGACTGACAAATGTTAAAGTATACAAAATAGGGGGAATCACACAGAACAAGAAAAGGAGCACCTGCAGAATTCTAAACAAAAAATAAGGGATTACCTCGATAATATGAAATAAATATTTTGCAAATTCAATACTAAACCATGATTATAAAGTGTTTGTCTATAATGGCTAAAGGAATTACAAAAGTGATGCCAAAATTGATAGATATGGATCAGTATGGTTTTGTGAAGGGAAGGCAAACATTTGACAGCATTAAGAGAACACTCTTGATCCAGAGGGAAGCAGAATGCAAGAAAATACCACTGTTGTTGGTGAGTCTTGATACAAAGAAAGCATTTGACAGAGTAAGCTGGGACTTTATAAGCAGGGCAATGGAAGCATTTGCATTCCCAGATAAAATTATAAGGTTGATTAGGAGAATATATGAGGGAGCAGAGATGAAAGTTAGTGGGTGGGGTCCTCACTTAATATTTTTGCTTCAGCAGAGGGGAGCCAGGCAGGGGTGTCATCTCTCCCCTTTGTTATTTGCATTATAGTTAGAACCATTGGCAAATAAAATAGGGGACTCAGAAATTCAAGAATATAATTGGTATGGCAGTCAAGAAAAGCTGGCTCTATTTGCAGATGATATTTTTATATCTGACAAAACCAGAAAGGGACATTATATTGCTCTGGAACATTCTGAGAACATTTCAAATCTTTTTAGGATACAAAATGAATTAAGCTAAAACAAAGGCAATAATGGTAAATTACGTACCCACACATGAATTGGTTCAGCAATATCCATATTTATGGCAATATGATAAAATGAAGTATTTAGAAGTATGGATTAAAAATGATTCCTGTGTGGCAGCTAATGCTATGTGGGAAAAAACTAAACAAAATGATAATACAAAAACTGAAAAAAATGGATGCTCTGTTATATAGATATTGATAGTAAGATACAAGCAGTTAAAATGTTTTTAGTCCCTTTAGTCTTATACACAGCTCAGGCATATTGTTATCAACCAGAAGAGACATTATGGATAGCAACAAATTCAGAGATGAAGGATTTTATCTGGGAGGGGAAGACAGCAAGAGTCAAGTTGAATAAACTGATTCTTCCAATAAAACAAGGATTGGGATTATCCAATTTGAAGGGGTATTTCAGAACAACACAGTTAAGGCTCATAAACATACCACAAGCAGAAAACTATAATTTAAAGTGGAAATGGATGATGATGAAACAGGGGGGAAGCTCAAGAAACAAGAAGATAGTGGGATTTTGGAAGCAGACCTTTAAGGAGAATAACAATTATCATACAGAATATTATATTCATAAAGTAGCAAAAAGTATTCTAAGAACTAAACCAACACAGGAATGGATAAAGGAGATTCTGCCAATAGGGATGACTGCAATTAGGGATGCAGACAATAGACAAGGGGGGGGTCTGGATTTTTTTGGAGAAAACTGGCAGAGGAACCAATGTACTGAAGCCAAATAACTAGAGAGGGAAAGGTAACAGAATGGGAAGAGGCCAATAATTTCTTTGCACTGCAAGTTAGAGATGGCCTTCCCTATCAAGGATTGATATTATAGTATAGGCAATGAAAAAGAAATAGGGGGTCATAAATGAAAGATCACTACTGGTAGAGTTTTTAATCGAATCTAGACCAGAAGCTGCCATTAAAAATGAAATAATTAGTAGAGCATATAAAATATTGCATGATAACTAAAATAATCGATCAAAGGAGGTTAGAAAGGATTGGGAAGAGAGACTGGATAAACAATTCACAAAGAAACAATGGGGGATATATGTATGCCTCCCAAATATGCAACAAAGTCTAGAAGATGTTGGAGGTGGGATGGGAAAGAAAGAGTTGACTGGAAACATATTCTCTGGCAGTGTAATGAGTTGGCAGACCTTAAAGATTCCCTGCAGACTGCTTTGTCAGAAATAAAGGGTGAGCAAATTGGTGTAACTAAGGAAATGATTTTTGAGCTATACTACAGAATCATAATTGCCTAAACATAGTAAAACCTTGGTGAGCCTAATTATGCTGGCTGCAAAAAACAATTATTTGAAAATGGAAATCAAAGTTAAGCCAACTTTACAGGAAGTAGGGAATATAGTGACAGAAATGATCTTTAGAAAAGGGTAGGAGCAAATCACATAGGAAAAAATTGGAATTGTGGGAACAATACATGCAGAGGAGGAACGAGGTTTAAAAGAAGGCAGGATTTGAATGAGCTATGTAATGTTTGACTGATAATAACTGGATAGATTATAAGTGATGTGTAATGTTTGGAGCTGAAATTGGTTCAGTATGGTTTGTTTACATTTATATAAATGTAAGATTGCCTATGTCATATGTGATAATTTAATATAGCTGTTATCAATCACTATCTGAAGAAAATAAGAAACTAGCCTTTGAAAATACAATCAAATTAATTCCTTTCAAGAAGCTGTTATATACACAAATTATGGTAAATAACAATCTACATTATACTTTATCTAAATTAAATAAATTCAATCCTAACTTTTCGCCTATAATGTCCCCATTGTCCGGATCAAACAGCTGATATTTTACATGTCATGTGGAACTGTACTAAGATACACAACTTATGGTGTTCCTTGAGAGTAAGATTAGAGAAGATGGGATATAAAAAATCAACCCTTACATGGGAGACAGCTATATTGCACATTAACATCAATCAACTTCCAGAAATATTAAAACATGTCTTTATTATGATGTGTGCCCTTATTAAATTCTTTATTACAAAGAATTGGAATGTCATGTCACCAATTACATGGGAAAATTTTAGCAATCTTACTATCAAATATATCTCATCTCACAAATTAGTTTATTCAAAATAAAAAACAAATGCTATTACCAAACATATTGGGGTTACTTACTAGATATAATTCTTGACAAATAAAATGTTCCCACAAACTGACATGAAAAGCTAACCTTTTAATAAGAAATGAATGTAGTATAACCAGTTTTCTTGCATCTTCACCCTTCTCTTAGTATATGTGTATCTAGATATTTTCCCTAACCATACAATAAATGGTTGAATTTCTATCTTTACTTTCTATATAGACTATCCCCATTCCACTATCCCTTATGAGACCAAATGAACATAAGAATTCTCATACTGTATTTGACGATGTAGTGACTTCTAGTGTGTGTATATATATATATATATATATATATATATATATATATATATATATATATATATATATATGTATGTATAATTTTCTTGGAACGAGATTGTTGTCTGTTTTCTTTAGATATGTATTTGTATTGTTTATTTGTGTTTTTGAGTTATTGTATTGTTGTTATTATTTGGAAAATAAGAAAATTGAAATAAAGAGATTTTGGAAAAAATGTATATATAGCTGTTTCTTGTTTATAAAAAAAAAAGAATTATTTAGAGGGGCCGGCATAATATTACCGTACAGCAGAATAAGGGGAATCTCACAGAACAAGAAGAAGAGTAAATGCAGAATGCTAAACAAAAATAAGGGATTACCTCGATAATATGCATGAGTTGAGAAAAATTGCTGTCAAGCAACTGCTTTGATAACTCAACAGCACAAAAATGTTTAGCACAATGACTCAGGCAACAGAAAGCAGAAAAGGATGTCACCAAGCTTAGGAAGCCTGTAATAAGGAAGATTACATGAGATCCTGTAGAAGTATTAGAAATATTTTGGAAATTCTATGAAAGTCTGTATCAAGCAGAGAAATGTGGAAATCAAGAAATGGTACAAATGAAAATGTTTATGGAAGAATTAAATGTGCCAAGATCAGAGGTAGATGACGCTCAATTACTAACAGGATAGGAGGAGATGAGTTAAAATGGTGATGTATAACCAATCTACAGGAAAGTCCCCTGGAACAGATAGTATTCCTGTGGAAGTTTGGAAGCTAGGAGGGAAAAACTGATAAAATTCTGGAAGGTTTTGTTTAACAGTGTTTTAAGAGGAGAAGAACCACCAACATCCTGGAAGAAAGAGGTGGTAGCTGTAATACCTAAGGATGGTAAAGATTCATCACATCCAGCTTCATACAGGCCCATTCCAATACTAAATCATGATTGTAAAGTGTTTGTCTCTAATGGCTAAAAGAATGATGAAAGTGATGACAAAATTGATCGGAATGGATCAATGTGGTTTTTGCGAAGGGGAGGCAAACATTTGACAACATTAGCAGAACACTTGTGATCCAGAGGGAAGAAGAATGTAAGAAAATACTACTGTTGTTGGTGGGTGTTGATGGAGAGAAAGCATTTGACAGAGTAAGCTGGGACTTTCTAAGCAGGGCAATGGAAGCATTTGCATTCCCAGATAAAATAAGGCAGATTAGGAGGACATATGAGGAATCAGAGGAGAAAATTTAAGTGGGTGGGATCCTCTCTGACAATTTCTGCTTGAGCAGAGGAACCAGGCAGGGGTGTCCTCTCTCCTCTGTTATTTGCAATATATTCAGAACCACTGGCAAAGAAAATAAGGGACTCAGAAATTCAAGGATATAATTGGTATGGTAGTCAAGAAAAGCTGGCTCTAGTTGCAGATGATATTATTTTATACCTGACAAAACCAGAAAGGAACATTACATTGTTGTGGGACATTTTGAGGTAATTTCATATCTTTTTAGAATACAAAATTAATGAAGCTAAAACAAACACAATAGTGGTAAATTTTGTACCCACACACGAATTGGTTCAGCAATATCCATAGTTATGGCGACATGATAAAATTAAGTATTTAGAAATATGGATTGAAAATGATTCCAGTGTGGCAGCTAAGCTATGTGGAAACAGACTAAACATAAGATAATACAAAAACTGGGAAAATGGAAGCGCTGTTATGTGGATATCAATAGCAAGATACAAGCAGTTAAAATGTTTTTAGTCCCTTTAGTCTTATACATAGCTCAGGCATATTTTTATCAACCAGAGGAGACGTTGTGGATAGCAATTAATAAAGAGATGAAGGATTTTTTTTTTCTGGGAGGAGAAGATGGCAAGAGTCAAGTGAAATAAGATGTTTCTTCCAAAAGAACAAAGCAGATTGGGATTACCCAATTTGAAGGGATACTTCATACCAACAACAACAGTAAGGCTCTCATACATTGCACAAGCAGAAAACAATTAAAAGTGGAAGTGGATAATGATGAAATGGGGGGAAGATCAAGGAACAGGGAGAGCCTGGGATTTTGGATGCAGACCTTTAGGGAGAATAACAATAATCATACATAATATTATGTTCATAAAGTAACAAAGTATTATAAGAACTAAGCATACATGAAAATGGAGAAAGGAGATTCTGCCAATAGGGATGCCTGCAATTAGGGTACAGACAATAGGCAAGAGGGGGCTGGACTTTATTGGAGAAAACTAGCAAAGGCACCAAGGTACTGGGGGCAAATAACTAGACAAGGAAAGGTAAAAGAATGGAAGACGGTAAAAATGTATTTGGACTGCAGGTTATAGATTGCCTTCACTATCAAGGATTGATATCAGACTATAGGCAAAGAGAAAGAAATAAGGTCTAGTAATCATTTTAAATCGAATTGCTGGCTACTGAGACTTGTCTGCATATATCAACTGGACATAAGGTGATTTAAGTATATTTTTCTGCACTTATTTAAGATTTGAGTCAGTAAATACTGTGTGTCTTTGATTCTGTAAATACTGTGTTTCTGTCTCTCTGCAGTTAAGTTGCCTGAAGTGTGAAAAAGTGTAGCCATCTGAGCTCACTGAAAGTTGTTAGACTGCTTTGAAATTCCTTTGTTAGTGTTAGTTAGCTTGGGGTTTCTGCTAGCATTAAAATCTGTGTTGGTTACATTTCTAGTAATCATTTTAAATCGAGTTGCTGGCTACTGAGACTTGTCTGCATATATCAACTGGACACAAGCTGATTTAAGTATATTTTTCTGTACTTATTTAAGATTTGAGTCAGTAAATATTGTGTGTCTTTGATTCTGTAAATACTGTGTCTCTGTCTCTCTGTAGTTAAGTTGCCTGAAGTGTGAAAAAGTGTAGCCATCTGAGCTCACTGAAAGTTGTTAGACTGCTATGAAATTCCTTTGTTAGTGTTAGTTAGCTTGGGGGTTTCTGCTAGAATTAAAATCTGTGTTGGTTACATTTCTAGTAATCATTTTAAATCGAGTTGCTGGCTACTGAGACTTGTCTGCATATATCAACTGGACACAAACTGATTTAAGTATATTTTTCTGCACTTTAAGATTTGAGTCAGTAAATATTGTGTGTCTTTGATTCTGTAAATACTGTGTCTCTGTCTCTCTGCAGTTAGTTCGCCACCCCCCCTCCCTGTTTCTTGTTGTGGTGTTAATCTTGGTGGCTTTGGAATTGCCCGCCCCTGCTGTAAATCTCTTTTTGCACACGCCTCCTGGACCCATCTCATTTGCTCACTCAACTGAGTACAGTGAGATCATATTTTGATTTTGGATACTCCTACCAGTCTCATCTCCTCTGCGGTGTGCAGAGAGAGCACTTGGGAAGGGCATTCCCCTATAGTATCTTAATCTGCTCTGTTTCCTCCGGCTCAAAAAAAAAACAAAAATAAAAAATCTGCACTTTATCTGCCTTACTGTATTTGTGTTTCTTCCTACTTTATTACCTTATTTTGCTTTTGCCTCTTCTTAAAAGTACTCAATTGTATTTATTCTGCTGCCTTTATTACTGCTTGTTAGTAGCCTGATTAAATTGTAACTGTTATTCTAAGGCCCTTGGTTTAAGCACTTGGGCTTCAAACCAGTTGTTTTACACTAAGAAGGTTTGTGGTCTGCACTGTTGTAGCAGGACAGGTAGCGTACATCCTTCTAAGTCGGGAACTGCTGATTGAAGGCTCAGTGTCTGTTATTCTAAAAGTTTATTAGTTCTGGGTTAAGGACTTGGGCTTCAGCCAGTTATTTTACATTAAGAAGGTTTGTGGTCTGCACTCTTGTGGTAGGAGAGGCTAGATTCTGCCCTTCTGAGCTGGGAATTTCTGGTTAAAGGCTTATTGTGCATGCTTACTTGAACTGTTTCTTCTGAAATCGGTACGCCTTGTTTGCCGTAGCATAGACTAGATTCAGGCCGGCTGCATCTAGCTTTGTTTGTATAACTTGTGCACTGATCCAGGCCGTTTTTTTTGGAAAAGGTTTCTCTGTACCCTAGTGGCAGGACTGTGCAGTTAGAACTTGTCTGATTGAAGACTGCTGGAACAGGGCTCAGTTTTAAGCTTTTTAACTGGTTAATTGGGTAAAGTGTTGTTTTGATTGTATCTGCTCTATTTTCTCGAAAAAAAAAAAAAATATATATATATATATATATATATATATATATATATATATATATATATATATACATACACACACACACATATATATATATATATATATACACACACATATATATATATATATATATATACTTGTTTCTCACCTTTCTGAACTAGTATAGTCCAGTTTTCATGTTACTGCTGAATCCAGGGTTGTGTTACAAGTTTCTGTGTTGCCATACCTTACTTGGATAGAAGGAAGTTTCTCTGTTCACCTGTGAGAGAGGGGAGCTTTGAGCAGGCTATCTGTCCCTGGAGGAATGGTTTCAGCCCAGAAGTTAGTAGTTTATTGGCCTTTTTGGGCTAATTTTGATTGTATCTGCTCTATTTTCTGAAAAAAAAATTATATACTTGTTTCTCGCCTGTCTGAACTAGTATAGTCCAGTTTTCAGGTTATTGCTGAATCCAGGGCTGTGTTACAAGTTTCTGTGTTGCCATTACCTTACTTGGATAGAAGGAAGTTTCTCTGTTCACCTGTGAGAGAGGGGAGCTTTGAGCAGCCTATCTGTCCCTGGAGGAGTGGTTTCAGCCCAGAAGTTAGTAGTTTATTGGCCATTTTGGGCTAATTTCTATCTCTTTCACTTCCCTGCTATAAAAACATAATTTGCACAGTTTTTACGCTTGTATTCCGCTCAGCAAGTGCCTTCCAGGTGTCCAGACAGACAAAAGAGTGACTTTGGAGTGATTAAGTATCACTTTTCTGCTTTTCTTGCTGTCTTAACTAATTCCACCTATTGTATACAACTCTGCACAGCTCCTCGTGGTGTCCTGCAGAGTCATACAGGCAACAGAGAGACCCAAGAGAGACTTTTCCAGATTTAAGTATTTTTTTCTCTGTTTTTTTGCTCCGACTGCCTTTTCCCACCTAAAAAGCAAATTTCTAACTGATCTGTGCTTTAAAAAGTTAAAATTACATTTGCCTTCTGCTTTTTACAGTTTTTGCACTTGTTTTATATCAATTTAAGTCATTTTTGTATTGTATAACTGTTGTAGGCTACACACTAAAGTGCGCTAGACTGGTTATAGCATTTACAGTGTTTTCTGTGTGTTTTTCTGCTGTTTCCTGAACAAAACAAAAAAAATCTCTTTTCCCGCCTTTGCTGAACTAGATTATCCACATTTCAGGCTGTGCTGAATTCCAGATTGTGGTATAGTTTCCTGTGTTGCCCATATCCTTACTTGGATAGGAGGAAGCTTCTCTGTTCACCAGTGAGAGTGGGGAGCTTTGAGCAGCCTATCTATCCCTGGAGGAGTGCTCTCAGCCCTGAAACTAGTAGCTTATTGTCCACTTTGGGTCAATTCCTATCTCTTTCAGTTTCCCTGCTTTAAAACCTGCATTTGCGCAGTTTTGCGCCAGCATACAACTCCGCACAGCTCCTCGTGGTGTCCTGCAGAGTGATACAGGCAACAGAGAGACCCAAGAGAGACTTTTCCAGATTTAAGAATTTTTTCTCTGTTTTTTTGCTCCGACTGTCTTTTCCTGCCTAAAAAGCGATTTTCTAACTGATCTATGCTTTAAAAAGTTTAAATTGCATTTGCCTTCTGCTTTTTACAGTTTTGCACTTGTTTTATATAAATTTAAGTAGTTTTTGTATTGTATAACTGTTGTAGGCTACACACTAAAGTGTGCTAGCCTGCTTATAGCATTTACAGTGTTTTCTGTGTGTTTTTCTGCTCTTTCCTGAAAAAAACAAAAAAACCCCCCAAAAAAATTCTCGTTTCCTGCCTTTGCTGAACGAGATTATTCCAGATTTCAGGTTTTGCTGAATTCCGGACTGTGTATAGTTTCCTGTGTTGCCCATATCCTTATTTTGATAGGAGGAAGCCTCTCTGTTCACCAGTGAGAGTGGGGAGCTTTGAGCAGCCTATCTGTCCCTGGAAGAGTGGTCTCAGCCCTGAAACTAGTAGCTTATTGGCCATTTTGGGTCAATTTCTATCTCTTTCAGTTTCCCTGCTTTAAAACCCGCATTTGCGTAGTTTTGCACCAGTATACAACTCCGCACAGCTCCTCGTGGTGTCCTGCAGAGTGATACAGGCAACAGAGAGACCCAAGAGAGACTTTTCCAAATTTAAGTATTTTTTTTCTCTGTTTTTTTGCTCCGACTGCCTTTTCCCGCCTAAAAAGCAAATTTCTAACTGATCTGTGCTTTAAAAAGTTTAAATTGCATTTGCTTTCTGCTTTTTACAGTTTTTGCACTTGTTTTATATCAATTTAAGTCATTTTTGTATTGTATAACTGTTGTAGGCTACACACTAAAGTGTGCTAGCCTGCTTACAGCATTTACAGTGTTTTCTGTGTGTTTTTCTGCTGTTTCCTGAAAAAAACAAAAATAAAAAAAAACAAAAAAATATTCTCTCTTCCCGCCTTTGCTGAACTAGATTAGTCCAGATTTCAGGTTTTGCTGAATTCTGGACTGTGGTATAGTTTCCTGTGTTGCCCATATCCTTACTTGGATAGGAGGAAGCTTCTCTGTTCACCAGTGAGAGTGGGGAGCTTTGAGCAGCCTATCTGTCCCTGGAGGAGTGATCTCAGCCCTGAAACTAGTAGCTTATTGGCCATTTTGGGTCAATTTCTATCTCTTTCAGTTTCCCTGCTTTAAAACCCGCATTTGCATGGTTTTGCACCAGTATACAACTCCACACAGCTCCTCGTGGTGTCCTGCAGAGTGATACAGGCAACAGAGAGTCCCAAGAGAGACTTTTCCAGATTTAAGTATTTTTTTCTCTGTTTTTTTGCTCCAACTGCCTTTTCCCGCCTAAAAAGCGAATTTCTAACTGATCTGTGCTTTAAAAAGTTTAAATTGCATTTGCCTTCTGCTTTTTACAGTTTTTGCACTGGTTTTATATCAATTTAAGTCGTTTTTGTATTGTAGAACTGTTGTAGGTTACACACTAAAGTGCGCTAGCCTGTTTATAGCATTTACAGTGTTATCTGTGTGTTTTTCTGCTGTTTCCTGAAAAAAAAAAAAAAAATTCTCTTTTCCTGCCTTTGCTGAACTAGATTAGTCCAGATTTCAGGTTTTGCAGAATGCCGGACTGTGGTATAGTTTGCTGTGTTGCCCATATCCTTACTTGGATAGGAGGAAGCTTCTCTGTTCACCAGTGAGAGTGGGGAGCTTTGAGCAGCCTATCTGTCCCTGGAGGAGTGGTCTCAGCCCTGAAACTAGTAGCTTATTGGCCGTTTTGGATCAATTCCTATCTCTTTCAGTTTCCCTGCTTTAAAACACGCATTTGCGTGGTTTTGCACGATTTTGCGCATAGCGCAGCATCGGGTAGCGCTGCTTAAACGGGTTTAAACTATTCCCGGCTGCATAAAGTCTGCTCTTCACTTTTTCCCTTAGATCTGTTCTAAATCTCAAAGTAAGCACTCTATTTTCATTCTAAAGCCCTGCACTTGCTCGTATAAGTAATCTTATAAGTAAGCAATAATAAACTAATGCACTACACCCTCTTATACTCCCTTTAAGTACTTGGCTCCTTATTGGTCCTTTTTGATCAGTCAAAAAGTAGTTCCTTATACTATTCTGGCATGTCCAAAAGTCAGTTTCGGGTTTACTCTCCAGTCCAGCTGGTGAATCTGGGAATCTTGAGGCAATGTTACAACTGCCTTATGTACACAGACCACCCTCTCCTCCTCCCAACAAGCTCAAATATATGTGAGAGATGCAACTATATAGCCAAACTGCAGGCTGAACTCTCTCAACCCAGTACTGGAGCAGTCAGTCAGGAGGAGAAGGTAACCACACACACCACAAATCCAGTCTCACATAGACCTATCGCAACAGCAAACCAAACACATAAACACACAAAAACATACTCGGAGGCTCTAAATAAAAATCTGCCTAAGCAGCAGAGACCTCCAAAGCAGACATCCAAGTGACCGCTACCCCACAACAATACCCACGTATCACATAGTTCACAAAGTCAGTGTGCCACACAGTCACAGCCCTTAAGGCTAAACAACACACCTAATACACTTGTAATAGGTGACTGTATTGTCAGACACACTGACGTCCCACTCACCAGGCTGAACAAGGAGAAGGTCACTGTAAGCTGCCTGTCAGGTGCCAGGATCCGCCACATACCACAAGCACTCAGGTCACTCCAAAGCAAGTACAAATATGACTCCGTCATTGTCCATGCTGGTGTGAATGACCTGAGATGTACCTCCCTGGACTACATGAAAAGAGACATAGAGGAGCTCTCTGAGCATGTAGCCCAGGCCGATATGACCCTGACCTTGAGTAGCATCTTACCCTCATCAAGATTGATGCCACAGTATAAAGACAAAATGATCAATTTTAACAATTGGCTAAAGTATTGGTGTCATTCAAAGGGGATCCAGTGTCTGTCAGCCTGGGATGACATGCTTGACAAGCCACGTTGCTTCACTAGGGATGGCTTGCCCGTCACCCCTGGGCTTTCGAATACTGGCTAAGGCTCTTGCCACCCCCATAGTGCCTTTTTTAGGCAAGGCTCAAAAGACAAACCCACCTCCATAGACAACACAAGGAAAAAGAAACTAAGGGTAATGCTGCTCAACGCCAGAAGTCTAAACCTCAAGATGCACGCACTCGAGGCTCTCCTCAGCATGGGGAATATTGATATCTGTGCAGTAACAGAAACCTGGTTCAAGGCTCCCGAGAGCACACCAGCACTACCAGGTTATACCTCATACCATGCTTTTCGGCCCCAAAACTCGGACCGAACCACAAAAGGAGGGGGAGTATCCATATTCATCAAAGTTACCCACACCTCCAGGTTAGTGGCACTGCACTAAGCATCTGAGACCATCCATGTGCAACTAACAGTGGGCAAAACTGCCTTTCAGTTTGTCACCTGCTACACACCACCCTCCCAAACTCAGGAACCCCACTCAGCTTTCCTGAGAACACTGGAGAATATGAAGGTCTCTCCAAACACCATTATATTGGGTAACTTCAACTACCCAAACATAGACTGGGAGCACTACTCAACACCCTCGCCCAACAGTTCCTAGAATTTATAAACTCAAATGCTATGGAACAACTGGTCACCACTCCCACAAGAGAGGAAACCATATTGGACCTGATCATCACCAACATGGGGACCCTATGTCCCATATCAGAGGTATACCCCTCATTGGTAAGATCTGACCATAAATTAATCTCACTGGACATCCATATCCCATCCCCACCCCCAGCCAAGGAAACCACGGTGAAGAACTTCTCAAAAGCAAACTTCACACTTCTCAAAACCGAGGTGGAATCCTTCAAAGCCCCTGGGACAGTGGAAAATATGGCCCAAACCGCAGAATCCTTTACAAACACATTCTATGGACACCTACAGGAATGCATGGATTGTGCTACCCCAAATAAAACCAAGACTCACTCCTCCAAAGGCAGGAGAATGGTCTGGTGGACCCCAGCCATACCTCATAAAATCATCTAAGGCCAGCTTCAAAAGAAAAATTGCACAAGACACTAAAGATAATCACAAGGCCTTCTTTAGTTATGTCAGGAACCTGGGTGGCAACTCCCAGATATGCTCTGAGTTAGTGCAAAATAACAAAAAATACACTGAACCCACAGATATTGCTAACATCCTGGCAGACAGGTTCAGTGCAAACTTCTATCCCCCTCCCCCCCCCAAAAGAGCAAATGTCAATCCCAACAGAGTGTAGCCTCCCTGACATCACAGATGCACAGGTGAGAGCTGCCCTCTCCAAAGCAAAAAACACAGCATCAATGGGACCGGACGGTTTCCTGGGCTGCGTGTTACACGAGCTCCAAGAAGAACTGAACCCTCACATAAAGTCACTGTTCAATCTCAGCCTTACTACAGGATATGTACCCAAGGAATGGCGTACAGCAACAGTGGTCCCACTCCACAAAGGTGGTGCCACAACGGACCCCAGAAACTATCGCCCTATAAGCATGACTAGCCTGGTCTGCAAAGCTATGGAGCGTATCATCATGGAACTCATAAACAAAGACATTGGGAACCTCCAAGCACTGGATCCTACCCAACTCAGCTTTATTAAGGGCAGATCTTGCCTCTTGAACCTGGTCGACTTCTTTGAAACAGTCACCAAGGCCATAGATGAAGGGAAGGTAGTCCACACAGCCTACCTGGACCTCGCAAAAGCCTTCGACACAATACCCCACTCGGGCATCATAAATAAGCTCGCCAGCTTAAATATCAACCCCTATGTCACAAGATGGGTTGCAAACTGGCTCAGGGATAGAACCCACATGGTCAGAATTGCAGGTGCCATGTCAGACTCTAAACCAGTTACAAGTGGCATTCCACAAAGCTCAGTCCTGGGACCTCTCTTGTTCGGTATATATTTCTCTGAGGTACAGGCTTACACGGAAGGACTATGGCTGACCAAGTTCGCAGATGACTGCAAACTGGGCGCCATAATCGACTCGCCGACTGACACAAGCATCCTCCAAAAGGGTCTCACAGAGACAGATAACTGGTGCCAGAGCCATGGCCTAAAGCTAAATGCCAAAAAGTGCATAGTCATCCCCTTTGGGAAAAGCAAAGTGCCCACAAATTACCACATAGGTGGTAATCCATTAAGTATGGAAGAAGTAATTAGGGATTTGGGGACCCAAGTAGATAGCAATCTCTCCTTTGACAATCACATTGCCAAAGTGGTTAGAAAGACCTTCTATATAGCCCACCTTATCACGAAAGGGTTCACATCTAGATCAAGAGAGGTCATTGTGCCCCTCTACTCATCACTCATCAGGCCCATAATTGAATACAATGCCCCATTTGGGATGTACCTTACCCGACACCTGCAGCAACTGGAAAGACCCCAAAAGTACCTCACCAAGAGAATCAAGGGACTCAGACAGGTAACCTATGCAGTTAGGCTAAAGAAACTCCAGCTCTACTCAGTTGCTTACCACCTACTCAGAGGCGATCTGTGCCTGACGTATAAAGCCATGTCCAACCCAGAATTAATGGACATACTCCACCTCAGGAAATCCAAATCCCTTAGAGCTACATGCACCAAGGACTTAAACCTCAGCACAGAAATAAATAGGACATGCTGGAGGGACAGATTCATATCTCAGAGGCTCCCCTCACTCTGGAACAAAATCCCAATCCATGTTAGGCAGAGCCCCTTGATGAGTGGATGGGAGATCGTAGGTTTACTGCTGGGTTCTGTGTCCCTACTAGACAGAGGCACAGTAAACTAACCTTAAAAGGGCTATCTTCTGTGACCTACTATACAGGCGCAGTCAACTAATCTAAAAGGGTGGCGAAAGCCAAACACACTCTGGCTAGGCTTATAAATGCCCTAGGGCAGATAGCCTAGTATCAACCTATGAACCTATAAATGAAAGACCAGTACTCATAGAGTTTTTAGAAGAATCTAGAACAGAAGCTGCCATTAAAAATGGAATAATTAGTAGAGCATATAAAATATTGCATGATTACTATAAGAATCAATCAGAGGAAGTTAGAAAAGATTGGGAAGAGAGATTGGATAAGCAATTCACAAAGAAACATGGGTATATATATATATATATATATATATATATATATATATATATATATATATATATATATATATATATATGTCTCCCAAACATCCAACAAATTCTAGAAAATATTTAGGATCTGTGCTTGGAAGTGTTTTCGTAGGTATTTTTATACCTCGAGTAGGCTCCAAAGAAATTTTCCTCAGGTGAACAGCAAATGTTGGAGGTGGGATGGGGAAGAATGGTAATTGGGAACATATTTTCTGGGAGTGTAATGATTTGACATACTTTAAAGATTCCCTAGAGACTAGTCTATCACAGATACTTGGTGAGGAAATTGGTGTATCTAGGGTGGTGATTCTTCTGAACTATGATACAGAATCAGAATTGCCTAGACATAGTAAGGTCTTGCTGAGTCTAATTATGGTGACTGCCAAAAAAGCAATTATTAGAAAATAGAAAACAAAGTCTAAACCAATAATACTAGAAGTAGTGAATATAGTAACAGAGGTAAAACAACTGGAATTGAGATCTTTAGAAATAGGTAGGAGCACATTGCATAGGAAAAATGGGAATTGTGAGAACAATACATACAGGGGAGGAATGAGGTTTAAAAGAAGGGCAGGATTTGAATGAGCTATGTAATGTCTGACTGACAATGATTGGGTAGGTTATAAGTGATGTATAATGTTTGCAACTAAAATTATGTCAATATGGTTTGTAATGTATAATGCTTGCAACTAAGATTATGTCTATTTGCTTTGTTTTCATTTATATAAATGTATCATTGCCTGTGTCATAGGTGATAATTTAATAAAGATGTTCCTTGTTCAAAAAATGGATGCTTCTTCTCCCAAAGAGCTTCAAGATTCTGAATCTGAACAGGAAGATGCAGGGACAAATATAGGGATTTCCCTCATATTTCTGATTCATACTCAGAGGAGAGCTCAAGTCACTTATTCTCCCTGTGGAGAGAATCAAAAACTGAGACTATTGCTAGAATGTGCCAGTATTTTCAGTGGGAGAACACTGAGGTTTCTGAGTCTCTCAGAAAATACCATATGTTATTATAGAAGGTTTTTCCAGAACCTACACACATTCCTCATGTTCTGTCTGCTTTAGAAGATATGTGTTACTGCCAAGTATTTTCCTGATAGTCATTCAGCTGCCATTTAAAAGGCAGATAGGATGTATAAAGCTCCTCAGACTTTTATATTTGGGTACACTATTGCCCAACCTGAGCCAGAAACTATAGTTTTAGTTGATCCTGTTATTGCTAAGCACTTAGTTATTTTCAATCCTACTCTTTCTGATAAGGATGGGAAAATTATTGATGGGTATGGGGAAAAAAGTGTATACTTCTGCAACTCTGAATTGCAGAATTTTGAATAGTAAGGCTCATGTGTTGAAGTTTGTTCTGATCAATTGTGAAAGTATGAGGAATGTTTTATCTGCAGTTTCTTCTTGTGAGAAAAAAATCTACCTTAAATAAATTAGTTTCTTCTATTGATCAGATCACCGCTCATTGTTTGCAGTGCATTTATGACTCTGTTAATACTTCTTCCGGGGATATGGCTACTAGTACTGTTTTGAGGAGGTTTGCATTGTTGCATCCTCAGAACCTCCCATATGATGATAAAAATAAGATTTTAAATTCTCCATTAGTCAGAGATTTAGTGTCTTGTCCCTCTACTGTAGAGTTGACCAATAAGTGTGATGAAAGGGGAAAATTGATCCAGGAAAATCTCCAAGTTTTTCAGCCCTCCTTTTCTAAATTGTCCAAGGGATTGTTTATCTCCTGGTCCAGTTTTATTAAAAAACACAACAAACAGTCTAAAAAAAAAATTCAGGTAAACAGACATTTAAAAAGACACGGCAAGGAAGTCTTGAACCTCCCAAAACCAAGGACAGACCAACAAGTCTGAATGACAATTGAAGCAACTTTGTGATCCCCTCCTGCCCTGGCCTGTTTTTTCTTCCAGAAAGTCTGAATCTCCATATTTCTCTTTGGCAACAGATTTTTTCAGACAAATATGTTCTGAAAATCATTCATCAAGGTTTCAATTGGCAGTGGAAGGAAATTCTTCTTTTTCAGGGGGTCATTCCTCATCCTCCAGATCAGAGTCTCTTATTTCCACATGTTCTACATCACATGCTGTCCTGAGGAGTGATAAAACCAGTTCTTCCTTCCAAAGTGGAGGAGCCTTTTTTACAAGGATGTTCCTAGTGCCAATGAAAGAAAATGCTTGGAGGTCAATTCAGGATATTTCTTTCCTAAACCTTTTTGTGTTAGTGCTCAAATTCGAAACGATGTCACTTCACACCCTCCTATATCTTCTTCTTTCAGGTTTCCTGGTAACACTAGACTTAAAAAACACATCATCCCATCCCTATTCATCCAGATTTCAGATGTTTCTTAAGGTTTTGTGTGTTTAGATCACATTATCAGTTCTCTGCTTTACCATTTGGACTATCCACTGCACCAAGAGTGTTCATAAAGTGTGTAGCTCCAGTTATAGCTCACTACAGGCTACAAGGCATTCAATTTTTTCTATATTTAGGTGACTTGCTTATCTTTGCAGTGGCTTTGTCAAAGTATCAGGAATCTCTCTCTTGGCTGAGAGATCCTTCTTACATAAGCTTGGAATCCAAGAGAACATTCATAAGCCTTTCTTGACTCCTTCACACGAAGTTTGCTTCTGGGATATCAACTCGACACCTCAGCTTAAAGAGATTTTCTTTCACAGGAAAAAAATATTTACATCTATTTCTAATTTTTTTTTTCACACAGATTCCAGTCACTGTAAGGGAATACCTCAGAATTTTGGGTCTCATGGCAACTATGGTTCTCATGATACCCCTGGCAAGACTCCAAATGAGAAAGTGGCATCTGAAATCTATTTGGTCCTAGCATCAGTACCCTTTTTTCTTTTCAAATCCCAGTGCTGGGGTTTCTCAGAAGAGAAATATTTTGGTAGAGACAACAGACATCCTTAAATCTAGGTCTCCTCTTCTCCTACCCTGTCCCAAAGCAGTCAGTCACCATAAACACATTGGACGTTGCTTAAGGAGCAGTTGGATGAGGTATAAAAAATGAGGGGGTGTGGGACACCAAGGACAAATGCAAGCACATAAATATTAAAGAGATGCTTGACCTGATTAAGATGCTTGACCTGATTAAGAAGCTCAACCCCCTGAACCATCTTTGGTCCCCGGGACTTCTTCAAGTGGTTACAGACAATACCACAGTAATTTGGTACATCAATAAGCAAGGGGGAACCAGGTTGTACCCCCTTTGCAGACTAGCTATGTTAGCTTGGAATATAGCTTCACAGCAAAAGCTCACTCTGTAGGCATCCTACATTCTGTCACACCAAATCTGTGTGGCAGACAAGCTGAGCAGGAGGAGCAGGGCAGACCCTCATGAATGGAAACAAGATCAGAGAGTCTTCCAAGAGATTCATCAGTCGGGAATTTTTCAAGTAGACCTCTTTGTCTCCTCCTGAACAATCAACTGGTAAGATTCTGTTGCAGGATTCAATACAAGAAGTGCTGAAAGACAGATGTCTTTTCTTTTCCTTGGACAAGAATGTTACTGTATTTTTCTCCACCCTTTCCACTAATATCCAGGGTATTTTGGAAAATTCAGAAGGAATCCCCCATGATCATTATGGTGATTCCCTTCTGGCCCAGGCAACCATGGTTCTCCTTTCTTTTGGAAATGGCTAGAGGCAATTACCATGAGCTTCATCGCAGACTGGATCTACTCACACAAGAACAGGGGCTTTTTGAAAAGGGTTGGATTCCAGAAGTATTCTAGAAGCTGCTACTTGGTCCTCTGTACATACTTTTACAAAGCACTATAAGCTTGATTTATTCTCTAGGACCATTCTCCAGTTGTTCCCAGACTCCCCTACTTTCACCTCCCAAATGCAGTTAGCTAAGGTAATTTACACATATAGCTAAGGCTATTGCAGCAGTGATCAATATAATGAACATAGTACAGTTGTGTAAGTAAAACTTACAATAACAGTAGATGTTCGAATGATCTGAAGAATTCTAAACGTATATGATGGTGTGCATTTGCAAACAATGAAAATCTGTAAGATATATCTTACTATTACATTACTGTTTTAACACATAATAACTGTTTTGCTTTCTAAACCTTTGCAGTCTTGTCCTGATATGGGTTTTGCCTTGTGGACATCCACAAACTATTCACAACTATATGTCAGTCCTCCAAAGCTATCCATAATGCGTCTGCGTCTTTTGCAGACAGTGGTAAATGCAAGCTAAGTCAGTTGTGTACCAATGTAGTTAGTTTTGAATGACTATCTATGTTATAGCTTACCTGTAAGTATTGTGTGTTCTTTTGATTTTCCCATTATTATTCTATATAGGCAGGTGTTGTGTGATATTGGTGCTGATGTGTTTAAGAGAAGGTCTGTGTTTATTTGGCAGTAAATAGAGGGCGTGCTTAGTATAATCTTGATGCAGAGGTTAAGACTATGAACCGTTAACAGTTTACTTCCTGTTGTTTGGGGATTTCCTCATCCTCCATTTAACTAAGTATAGGACTTTCATTAAGTCACTTAATCAGACAGGGCTCCTGATATGGTTCTGGAAAAGTCCTATATGACTCAGTGCTGTACCCCAGTTGACAAATATTAATAAATGCATACAGAAAAGTAATTACAATCCTGCTTTTAACTTATAGTGTAGCATATGTAGCAGCGGGTACATGTTTATATTCTTGTTACTGATGAATTCTTCTATTTCCAGTGACTTTATACATATAAGCAGTATGAACACCCTTTGTTACTAGCATGTATATATTCAACAAGGTATGACAGCATTCACCTTTGTACGATTGCATATTATTTGCATTCATATGTTATTGTCTCTTACAACCAAGCATTACTCAATGCTCATGTGTACTAATTGTAGTTCTGATAAGCGTTGCACATATACAAATGAGAAGACCACATAAATGCCAAGACAACTTTATAGGCCATGAAAACAAAATCATCAGTGATACACTTCATGAGCATGGGAGTAACCACAATAGAAGAAGCAGTGACTCGGTTGGAGGAATCAAACATGGAAGAATATTGTCTACACTGTGTATGCAGTTTGTTGCTATGGCAGAGCACCCAAGGCACATCTTCTGATGTGCACTGACATAATTCTGTGTACTGCATCCCAGGTTCATGAGTATAGATATTAGTGTGATGCATTGCACGTAGTCAGTTATCACTAGCCCCGTATGAGACCTGAGTTTCTGGCCTCATACTACCAGCACTGCAGATGAAGTAGGAAATCTGGCAGTGGCATTTAGGTTGGTGTCCCTAGATGAAAAGTTATGGCATTTTGTCAATGTATTCAGTTATTACACCCAAGCATTTGTCAGTATTACTGTTAATTTAACTAGTGATGGATGTTTACTGCAGGTACACATTCCTCTATGATGTATATAGCATCATCAGGTAATGACAGGCCAGGTAAGTGTTGTAATATGTCAAGTCAGCCTGCATAGATTTCTTGAGTTGCCTTGATGCTCACAGGCCCTTTTCCTGCTATGAGGTCATCCACCTGACCAGCAGGTATATACACCTTCACAGTCCAGGTTGTTTTACTGATGCACAGCTTATAGTATGTTGGCACATGCAATGTGTGATTATATTTCAGTTTCTCTCATTGCAGCGCATCCACTTCCTGCATCCTCTCAGTGCTCTTCCACTGACACTGCACTTTGAGTGCCATTGTCCAGACCTGCTGTGGGCTGTTCTAGCTAGGGTATGTTGTCCAATACAAAGGTTAGTTAACCCCACCAGTGCAGAGACAGTGGAGCATCAACTGCTGGTCAAGATGAAGACCTTGGTCAACTGTCCCCACAGGCCTCTAAAAATGGTGGTGACATTGCTCTACATCAGAATGTTTGTAGAAGGGCATCTGCTCATTTGGCAGAGATGAATGGATATATCTTAAAAGGTGTATGCCTGCTATTACATATACATGAGTGGTCATAACAACACCATGGCACAGAGCTGCATGCAGTCACTCAGGCAACTAATCATGTTACATGCCACATTTGGATGCTGTACAAGTGTCAGTAGTGCAGTTATGTCAATGTCATGTCAGCCTTTTCTGAACAAACAGTGCGGCATCTATTGCATGGTCCTTGGAGTAGTTTGTCTCACCTATGCTGAACCAGGGCTGCAGAACTTGATGGGCCATACATGTCCTAACGTGTTTGCTCTGTTTGTCACCACTGAGTATAGTGCTAACTCATCTTGCTTGACCTCCCTGTGCCCCCAACACCCCCTGCTAATTATATATACTAACTCTGAGATCGCACAGCCCTTGGGAAGGGGAATATTACCTTACTGGGGATTTTATAAATATATATATATATATATATATATATATATATATATATATACACACACACACACACACACACACACACACACACACACACACATGCCCATTGGGCATAAATGTTTCTTTTCGGGGAAACACAGGAGCACTTGTCTGGTTAAGTGGCTTACTCAGGGGGTTGCAGCAGGTAAATGGCGGCAGAAGGAAACAAACCCTATAAGTTGGACTAGAGGAGGCAGTTTATAGTTTCATGTAAAAATAGTACATAAATAACTGAAGGCAACAGGAAAGAACATAATATATTTACTGTATCTTTTGGACATAGATATATATCTGAGCCATATTTATCTTTCAGAAACTAAGAAAACATTTGGCTGTACAGATTGTTTCATGAGCTTGGTACTGTATGCTTTATGTTTGAAATTTACTCCCCAGCCTGGGTGTATATAGCTTATTCATGCTATGCTTCCATTTAAACAAAATAAACCGTGTCCTCATCTTTCTTGTACCTCCTAATTGTGCACTTCCACCCTACCTGTAACCAGGAAGTCTCTGGTGGGGCAGATTTCAGCATGAATCCTGAAAGCATCCTGAAATAACAGATAGTCTGCCCCTGTGGGATTACATAAAGGACACCAAATACTGAGCATAATAATTTCTCATTCTTGAATATAGCTTCCTCCCTGTAAAATGACCCATAAACTGTCATAGACAAGTGATGTTAAACTTAATTATTTTCCTTTATGTGACATCTCAATGCCCTTCAGTCATTTTACTGTACACAATGTTACGTTTGCATGAAATTGTGCCTTATCGTTTTAGGAATTTCTCTTTAGGAATTTGCTTAATAGAAATCTACATCATACTACATTTTATATTTCGTACTTCTGAGCTAGGAAAACTCCATAGAGCAAAACTTTTGCAACATTACTTTCCGTCTGTCCCTAACGGCCATAAACATAACACAAGTATGAGGGAATGTAGGCTTTTTAAATATTTACTGAATATAACAGCATGTGAGCTGTCATTCAGTTTTGTGCAGATAATTCAAACTTGAATTACAGAAAAAGAAAGCTCACATAAAAATGTGTTTAGGAGATGGCAAGTAACAACAAAAAAAGGATAAAAAATGTACTAAACAGTCTTGCTAAAAATCCTCAAAGAAAGTTGAAATGTGCAATACTCACGTTCACAGTGAATGGAACAACAGATTTGAAGGAAAAGAAAAGACAACATGTTAGAAGTATTTTAAAATGTAGCCACTAAGGATTGCAACTGACTGTGTAAAATTCCCAGAAGATCCAGAGCCAGTTAAAGGGGAATCAAGGTTAATTACCTGAAAAGTAATGTGGTGGTCCAAACGTGTGACAAGGGGCTTTCCTAGTGCCGAATCTAATGTCAAAGAACCCCTGCATGGGTACAATAAGCACTGAGACTTGTGATCACTGCTACAAGTCCTTTTCTTAGTTGACATTCATTGAATAATCCTGCATGATGGAAAACACTGGCAAAAGACCCTAAAATAAGACCAGGAAGCAACGTTTATTAATAATGCATAGATTTAAATATCCTATCAGTCTTCTTAACATGTCTATAAAGTGCAATGTGTTATACTCTTTTCATAAAAATATATTTACAAAAAGATTTGGAGCAGGGAAATATACCTTGTCTTTAATTATATTGATTATTTACGTTATTTTGTTCTTTATAACACAGAAGCTGTTTAAATTTCTTTGTTTTTTATATTTATAGTGAAAAGAGTATTGCACATCCTACAGTGAAGAAAGATTTTTAACAGCATTTTCCAATTGCGATTTGGATAATATGATTTATATTGATTATCTGTATAAAGTGCCTAGTTCTTATTGTAAGGGAAACAAGTATGAAATTAAAAGACAGGAAATAGAATTTGTTAACATTTGTCAAATATAAGAGGAGGCATTGAAACAAATGCACTTTGTAGACATGTTAGGGGAGACAGACAGTATACACTTTTTAAGCTGCAATTTTACAAATCGTGTATGATAGTAAAAGGGGGGAGTTTTGAAATCTAAAACTGAGCATAAAGAATATATTTACATATTTAGATTTAGAGCTGATAAACACCCTGGGTTAAATGGATGTGTATCCATTAAACCTATATAAAAATTGAGACAGTATAGAATATAACCATTGGTTAATTCTGCTTCATACGACTTTGCTTTTAATATATTTAAATGTTGGGGTAATGTTTTAATTTAAATGCCTGATGAAGTACTTTTGCGTGTGAAAGCTAGAAGTATTTTATTTAATAAATATCTATCACATATGTCAATATATCTATGTTCCTTGATCCAGATTATTTTTCTTTTTGCTAATGAAATGAATCACAAGCACAAATGAAAAAAACATGTCTGAGATGCAGAAATAGCCAATAAAACAGAACAGGAGAACATAAGTAAGATATACGTTGCAATGCAGCACTTGTGGTTACAGATGAGTGTCATTAGGAACAACATGCATGTTTATTTGCACTAATATAAGATGGTGGTGTCAGAAAAAAGTTAGAGTCAAACATAAGACAAGGGGAGAAAAATGCTAAAAGAATATCTGTTGTAGCAAATCAATACCCAGTACAACAAGACTGCCCCATTCAGATGGGCTATCTTAAGCATTAAGTTTTATGGTCCTGTATACAATAAATAGTACTTAGCTGGTTCCATTGCTGATTATTCAAGGCTGTCTAGCACAGAACCAATATCATTTACATATACACACTCCCATACAGTGGTTGAGTCTTTACCAAGATTTTTCTAACATAAGATAGTCAGAGACTGTAAGACTAGACAGAAGCTAATAACACATCGGAAAGTGAATTTTCAATGTCACATGCCTATGTTAGTGGAAAATATTATGCTAAATGTTAGTAAGGGCATGATAATTACAAAAGTAAAATGCATTCCTTGGTGACAATAGGTGGATGACGATTTAGGCAATTATAGTTCAATGCATCCTACTACTGGAGCTACATCTGCAAATTTAGTGTTTAAACACATTTTCAGAAATAAAATCTGGAGTGTGATTGAGTCAACGGTGACCACTGTTGAGGATATCAGGAAACTGAGAGAGAGACTACATGCAAATGGGTGAAATGAAGAAGTAAGCAGATATGAGGAAAAAGACCATGAAACATCCCTCCTATAAAGGACACCCTTGTCTAGTAAGCAATGAACAGCAGTATGTCAAGACACTTTGTCCAGCCCTGAGCTCTAAGTGTAAAACAAATGAAAGATCAGTGACTACAGTGAATAACGGAAGGTATTACAAGGCATTGCTCATTTTTAAAACCTTAGATTGGTTACTGTGGTAATAGAGGTACACATAGCTTTGATTCAGATTTGTGTTTTTATCAGTCAGTGAGGTTGCTGCTGGTTGTCATATGCACATGAGAAAAAGATCAGAAGATCCCAGAATGTAGTTAATAAATTCTCTTACCTAAATGACTATAATGATACAGCTGTCAGCTGAATACAAAATGTTGTGTTTATACATATTTACAAAAAATGCTTTTCATATAGTCAAATGACTTTCCTTTTAGGTTAATGGGCTTATAGACATTTTACACTAGGAACACTACATACAGCATTTTACAACTTATATTTAAAGCCATAGAAATTTGAGATAGTACTGCAAATATGTTGCCCTGAGGTGATGTAAGATTTTAAAATGTAGGTCTTAACTCTCAACAGCTAACCCTGACACAAATCCATTGATGAACCAGGATCTCTTAAAAGAAAATATCTTTGCAAAAGTTGAAAAGTGATCCAGTGATTCAGACATGCAACTGGAGTTTTTCTAAACCTGAATCTGGCAATATGCACCTCTGGAAGATACATGTAGCAGAAAGACTCATGAGCATCTTTGGAAGTCAGTGGAGATTCTTATGGTAAAAAGTACAAGCATGAGACATTTATTGGCTGTAGTAGTAAATTGTGAGTAAGACCAGGAAGTAAACTCTGAGTAATGCATACACATAATTATGAAGTTTAGCCATTGGTCTAAGGATTGGTCATACGTCCATGAGTAGGATCCTTCATCATTTTTGAAAAATATATATTTTTGTACAGTTGGCTTTTTCACTGTTTAGTATAAATCATCTTGTTGTGTGGCTTATCAAACAAATTGCAGCACTTTAACCAAGGTATTACCTTTAGTGAATTATTTACTGAGCAGAAAAAGCCTGCTACCTTTGTGTGGTCTCCCAAATGCATGCACTGAGCAGATTACTTTTTTTTTCTGCATTTCTGATGGACTTTATTGATACAGTAGGAAGCAACAGAGTGTGTGTGTGTGTGTGTGTGTGTGTGTGTGTGTGTGTGTGTGTGTGTGTGTGTGTGTGTGTGTGTGTGTGTGTGTGTGTGTGTGTGTGTGTGTGTGTGTGTGTGTGTGTGTGAGAGAACACATGCATGCTTGTGTAAGAGAGACAGAGAGAGAGTAAGGAGGCCAGAACTGCAGTCATATAAACCATGTTGTAAAACTCAATTCTAAGACGTAGTAGTTTACCCATCTTGAAGGTTATAGTGAGTTTATTTATAGGATCATAGGTGTGTACTAGGCTAATGGCCCTGGAGCCTTTACAAGCCTAGCCCATAGGATTACCCTGGCATCATGCCACCCGACCGCAGTTCCTAGTGCCTATGTCGAGTAGAGCCACTGGAGTGATCCCCGGGGTGAATTTTCTATTTCCCATCTACTCAAGATTTCTCTTGAAGAGGGCCAGCGAGGTGCTCTGCTTGACATGTATGGGATGTCTATTCCATAGCATGGGCAGTCTCTGGGTTATGAACTTGTCCCTCCAGCATGTTCTGTTGATTGCGGTAATGAGGTTGAGGTCTCTGAAGCATGTGGTGTGTAGGGATTGGGATTTCTTTAGATGTAGCATTTCTAACAGAGCTGGGTCAGACATGGCTTTATAAGTCAAGCAGAGATCGCCTCTAAGAAGGTGATATGAGACAGAGAATAGTTGGAGTTTTTTTGAGTCTGTCCATATAGAACAAGTGTTTAAGGCCTAGGATCCTCTTTCTGAGGTACTTTTGCGGCCTCTCCAGTTGTTGCAGGTGTCTAGTGAGGTACATGCCAAATGGGGCATTGTACTCGATGATTGGCCTAATGAGGGAAGAGTAGAGGGAGACAATATCCTCTTTCTTCCTGGATGCAAAACCCTTAGTAATGAGATGTGCCACATAGGAGGACTTTCTGACCATAGTGGCAATGTGGTGATCAAAAGTGAGGTTGCTGTCAACCTGTGTTCCCAGATCTCTTATAACACCTTCGGTGTTCAGTGGACTACCATCAATATGGTAATTCAAGAGAACCGGGTTTATTTCTTCATGTGTATTTTGTTTGATGCATAATATATGCTTAACATGACAAATTTGTATCCTGCTAAATAATTTTGTACATTATTTAACATGGTTAACAATCACATGCTCGACGTACAGAAGATCGAGTCGAGCTGTGTGATTTCTACATGCCAATAGTGTGAATGTCAAAAACCTACATTACCTACTGTCTGAACTTTTCCTACCTTCCTGGTCCATGTTAGTGCTTGCTCCTGGATCCAAAGCAATAAGGAGTTTTAGTGTTCGGTGTCTTTTGGGGTGTGTGTGGGGGGGGGGGGTATGCATGCCAGCTTTTGGGGAAAGGTTGCAGTTATTCCTCAACTCGACCTTCTATGTGTCGAGCATGTGATAGTAAACCATTTAACACATTGTATGTAACATCAAACTAAGTACACATGGAAATACAAGAAATATAAATGCAATAGGTCTGCAATGATAAATTGCACTCTAAACATATCATTCTCTGAAACATCACAACACATTTAAACAACAGTGAATACAAAAATTCACATTACTAAGCACTGTAAAAAAATTCACTGCTTTATTTTATATAGGAGGCTCCATCCCATTATCCTCAAATCTGAAAGTTCTGCCCCAGCATCTCTGATCTCTAAATATACTACTTTCAAAGTCATGCATACTTGGAGAAAAGGGAAATTTCTAAAAAAAAAAAAAAAAAATTAAATTCACTTCATCTTCCTTTTCCCAAATAGTACTTTGCTTTTCTTTCCATCTTTAAAAGGTCTTACATCTTACATTAACTGAATTAGCTATCATTTTCTCATTTTGTGCATTTGATTTACTATATTTTATTTGTTTATATCATTTAATTCTAATTTCTGTTGTTCTTAGGGATGGATTCTACAAGTCAGTGTTGCAGTCTGGCAAAGGCTGTGAAGAACAACACTCCAAATTAAGCCTTCATGACTTGATTTGGTAGGAGCCTCTCCCAGTTAGTGAGCCATTGTCCACAGCAGTCTAACATTGTGATGTTAGGGTTTGAGATGTGGGCCAATTTGATGCTGGGCTTTGGCTGGCTAAGTATTTTTGCTTCTTAAAAATATTTGCATCAGAAATTCATTACAACACAGTAGCTACACCATGCATATAACTATTTTCTGCATACTTTCTTCACACAGACTACACTGGTTCATCAGAAATATCAACTTTGATGCTTATCTGTAAATCAACATACAGAAATTCAGTTGGTCTGACACAGACACTTAAGTGCCAACACCTTGTACTGAGTCATAGGTTGTACATACATTGTACCTATGTTATTAGAATTGCAGACTATCCTCTTTGGCTTATTTTGTGACTAAGTGTAGGATTTTCTGAATTCTATCCTCTGTTAACCTCTTCTATGGTGCCTTTGTATTTCCTAAAAAATCTGCTTCCCCAAACCATTGGTATTACCTTATCTGAGCAGCACAGAGAGATTTTTTCCCTCATTTTTTACTTTGCAGATTTGTTTCACACAAAAAAACTTGTTGCTTTTGGTTTGGCCATTTTGATGGCTTTATAGTTCTCTTCAGTTCAAACATTATCCCTTTTCATTGAATAGTTTTGAAGTACTGCCGTATCTTTAAATCTGCTTTCTGATGCCTTAAACCCTAACTTCTGACTGGATATTTTTAGGTAAGTTAATGGTGAACAATATTGTTTTTGTTACTACTCATTCCCCTTACTATCTGAGAACACCAGGAGCAGGTTTTCAAAAGAAAGTTCCAAACAGCACAATGTGCCGAAGGAAGATGTTAGCTAACTAGCAATGGATAACCGACATAAAACCAAGCACAGGTTAGGTAATAATTTATTCAGTGTAGGATAACTGCAGACTCAGCACGTGTTTGCTGGATTCCAAAATACAACAGGTGTTCTAGTGACAATAGAATGCAACAGAGTAGTGGACCAACGATTTTATGAAAGCACTTGGTGAAGGCCATACATGCTGACTATTTTGTCAAAAAACATACAGATTTCCCTGAATTCCTGCAAATTCCACAATATATTTCTAAAAAAATGTAAGCTGCAGTTAATTAAATACAGCAGGCCAGGGATCAACAAGTCATACTACAGAACGAGCTGCAAAAGCATCTCAAAAGGCAGCCAGAGGGACGCCAAGCCAGGCTACAGTTAAGCCAGCTCTCTAACCAAGAAATAATAGATGCAGGTTAGACAGAGAGCTGGTACATGCTGTGCATAGGATGTGTGTACTCCACATGTCTTCATATAGTCTGCGGGGTAATCCAGTCCCAGTAGAAACAAACGTGTGTCTCAGTCTGAGTATAATGGCCTCTGATACATTCCAGCAGCATATGGGTGATGGTGTAGCAGTGTTCCAGAAAGCCACCACTTGTATTCTAGGACACTTCCTGATAGTAATGAGCAGGAAGTGGATGAATTCATCATGTACCAATCAAAACCCCAGCATCAGACAATGCTGAATGGTACATTAATAGAAAGGTGTTGCCATTGCTCATTTGTCAGGTCATGTGCTGTGCAAATGGCCTCTTTATCAATATCATGGCAACGCACTCTGGTAGTGTGCATGATGCAATAATTTGAAGGGAAATCAATCTGAGCTCTGCTTTCTAACAGGGTTACATTCCAGAGAAGCTCCTACTTGTTAAGTACAGGACCACAGCAATGACATAATCTCAGTCAAGACCTGCAAAGAGTAAACAAGGTGACTAAATGAGTGTTTTCATCTCCAAACAAGTGACTGTGGTTATCCACTGGAGTCTTGACTCATGACTCCATATAGAGCCCCATTAACACCTGCTGAGGATGTATGCAACAGAGCACACACCTCTACATGTAGCACAATTGAGCATGTGTTTCACATGTTGAAATAAGTCAAGATTCAGATGTCTGGGCATATCCATGGGTGCACTACAATACACTCCATAAAATGCATCACCGATGGTCACTGTTTGTGTCATGCTGTACAACATGCTACAACAAAACTCAACATCATTGCAGCCCTAGGTGTGAGTATCCTGCCCCAAGAACCCCAGATGTCTGACATGGAGATATCAGAGCTGTCACAGAATGATTGGGAGGATACAACAGCATGAACCACTAGGCGTGGGGGTGACAGAGTCTATGGTTGTATATGCCATCTCAGGTGACACTGCAGTGTCTGGCTTACAGCTGTTAATCATGACAAGCCGCACATAAAGAAGTACATAAATAAAACTGTGATGTTCACACAGAATTGCTCCATTACTGAAGCACAGCAGACAACTACAGTAAAAAGACCAGTAGTGACCAGCTCAAACATAATGCATACCACAACCACATTATTATTTGCAAACCACTATACACATATTTGCACTAAATAAATGAACACATCTGGATAGCTAGAAATTAATATTCACCACTTGGCCAACTTAGGCATGGTACATCACCAAAGATGACAATATTGAAATGTGTGTGGTATGCCTAAGGTAAGCACAACAGCAGGTGCTTATGTTTAGGTAGGCTGTCATCATGTCAGTGCCTGTAGGATCATGCACTGGGGGGATGTACTACATTCAACAGAATCTAACTGTGTGGGGTTGTATGATAAAACTGAGATGCTGTGCATACATCATAGGAATGTGGAACACAGCAGGACAGTAACCTAAATGGCAGACAGCAACTACAATACTAACAATATGGAAAGGTATGTCAACAAAGCCACTTACCACAAAGTACATACAAGTATTACAAGAGCAGGCTAAACACAACCAGAAGGCCTTCTTCAGCTATGTCCTGAACCTTGGAGGTAGCACACAGCAGTGTGCTGAACTGGTGGTAAATGGTTATTCTCCTCCACAAGGGCGAAACTTCAGTTGAACCAGAGAACTACAAACCCATCAGTCTAACAAAACAAAATCAAAAACAGATGTGAAACCTGTAAAATCAAGACTAAGAAACTAAAAAAATTACACGACCTACACCACAGGACACACCAGAAAGACAAATTTATTAAAAATAAAAAAATAGTTAAGTGCTTTCATCCACACTTGAACTTCATTAGAACTCAGTGTTTAAGCCAAACCATTCCTTTTAAACCATTGAAAATGTAAATTAACCAATCAACAGCTGAACATCTAATTCTATTTTAAAAAGACCACTTTAAAACATACACTCATAAAATATATTAACAAAATTTTGAACAATTTTATAAAATTTCTCAGGCTAATACAAAATCACAATAACCACTTGACTTAAGATATGTAGATTTTTTTTTTTTGTTTGTTATGACAATTATAATTTAGCTGCTCACATTATTAATACTAGATTAATTGAAACAAAATCATTAAGACCTGGCTGAAATGTGGCATCCAATCTCAATTGCCACAAAAGCTCTCTGTATTCCAACTTGTTCTCCCATGCTCCCCCTAGCATCTTGGGGAACTACTACTACTATCCCAAAAACAAACTTTGTAAAACCCTCACATATACATGCATGTCTATATAGTGCATTCTTGTGATTGGCCGCCTTTATGTCATATAAGTGCTCATAAATCCATTTGGAAAATCTTCTCTGTTTTCCCCACATAAAATGAGAAACAGCAATCACATAGGGCCAGATAAACTAATCTCACTGAATTACAATCAACTTTTTGAAATACAACAGTTGCTCATAATGCATTTTTCAGTGTGACTGTCTCCCTTTTAGTAATATATCTACAAAAACTACACCTTCCACATTTTTGCTTCCCTTTTTTGGCACTGAGATCCCTCTTTCCAACACCTCTTTAATATTCCTGTGAACTTTATTTACGAAAGTTGTTTTTTCACCCAGGGGCTTGAATAAAACCATATCTGTCTTTTGGATAGCCCAGTTTTGATATATATTTTTTACCTTGTGGCTCAACCCATCATACTTTATTGCCATTCATTTTTGGAAGTTCCCAGTATTCCTTATCATACTTTGCCCTGTTCGTTTTAACAGATCAGGTTTCCCCAAAATGTGACCAAATTTTGAATCCCTGTTCTCAATTACTTCCTTCTCCATTGCCTTTATCAAATGCATTGGGTGCCCCCTCTTTAGGAATATCGAGGCCAAATGTTTATTTCTCTTACAAACAATTTGTTATCAGAACTCATCCTGGCAGCTCTAATAAACTGACCTTTAATCAGATTTTTCTTGCAATACATGGGGTGGCAACTATTAAAATGTAGGTAACTATTCGAGAATGTTTCTTTCCTGTAAATATGAGTTTTCAAAATTCCTTCATTCCAACTCACTTGAACAGCTAAATAGTGTATTGCCTATTGCCTTTTCATGGTAGTTGTGGGTAAATCTCAAAAAATCAGTGGTGCTACCCAAATACTCCAAATATTCTTCAATTTCAAGGAGGCACCCTTTTTTTTTTTTTACAAAAAACATATCCTCAAAAAATTCTACCAAAAAGGATGACTGTGAAGCATATTTTGAATTTAACATAAACTTTTTCTCCCACTACAACATGATCAGGTTTGTGAAAATTGGGGTACAAACCACCCCCATCGCTACTCCACTAACCTGCCTGTAGTTAGTACTCCCCTTCAAAATATAAAAAGTTGTTCTTTAATACCAACTCCATTAAATCTACTAGAAAACAAGTCTCGTTCTCATTGACTTGTTGGCTTTCTAACAACAGGTCTTCCAAAAATTCTAAACCAACTTCATGTGGAATGTAGGAAAAAAGGTCACATTTAACTGTCAAAAAACATATCTGGTCCCTCAATGTCTCATTATTAATTTTGGCTAATAGATCCCAGGAATCTCTCAAAATATGTGGGTACTAGTTTGCTAAGTCCTTCAATTTTCTATCTATATACACTGCTGGGGGTAAGTTTTAGATCCTTGAGCTGCAACAATTAACCTATGTGGAGGATCCAACACATTTTTGTGAACCTTAGGGTTACCAAATGCTGCAGGAACTAAAGGGTTCTTGTTCAACAAAAAGTCATGTATGCCTGTAGAGATTGTGTCCTGTAAAAGGGCATCCTCCAAATAGAATTCTATTTTTCTATAGGCTATGTTAATCTCATTCTTGGACATTACTGTGTAACGACTGTTGTCCATAAGCATATCAAAAATTTTGTTCACGTAATCTATCTGCATGGCCAACATTACACACTAACCTTTATCTGGCCTCATAACTCTAATGTGACTGTCTCCTGCCAGTTCCCTTAATAAAGAGTTTTCCTCAGCTGTTAAATTTTGTGAACTAAAATTCTTTCCTCCTTGTAGTGTGTACAAATCCCTTTCATGTGCTCTTTCAAAAACCTGTAACACTTTGTGTAATAGCGGATTAAATGTTCTCTTTCTCCTAAACATGTGACCAGGTAAACTATTAGCATTATTCTTGTTTAGAAAAGACAAGTTCAATTTCCAAGTGAATAATTTTAATTCTAAAAATAGTTTCAGCTATGTTCCCCCATGTCCTGGGACAAACTTAAATCCTTTTTCAAACAACTTAAAATAAGGAACACTAATCTCCCTGTCAGTATAGTTAAAAATATGGAAGCCTTTGTGTACTAACATCCTCCCTTCAAACTTGACTTCTATAATGCCATCTAAACTTACAGCCGCAGAAGAACAGTGACTGGAATTCATGTTAATGTCCAACCCCACCCGCTGTGGTAATTCATGCCTCCTCGTGTTCCATTCTGGGTCATGTATTGATTTTGTCCCCTCCCCTCTGATTTATTATCCTTTTGGATCCCCTCAGATCAGGGTAGGGGTGACTGCCCTCCTGTTGTACCCCAAAAGTGGGTTCCCCAACTTCATTATCCTCCTCAACACCCTCTGCCTGTGAATATTGACTTTTCACTCCTTCACCACCATTACTCACCCTCTGTTCTAAGCCTAAATTGTCTAAGGGGTATGTCTTACCTCCATTATATTCTTTATCATCCCCAGACAATTTCTTCTCTTTCTTTTGAACAACTTGAGCAACATGTTAATTTACAAACACAAAAACCTTATCAAAATAATTCTCATATTCAGAAAATAATAAATCCTGAGTAATAGCTTGCTCCAAAAAAGTAACATCCTTCATTAAAACTTCAATGCATTTATTGTTAAATTTAATAATAAATTCTAAAAACTCTAAACCATGCCTATTAAACATGTCAGTAAGCCCAAAGTACTGTTTAGTACCCGGTAAGATTCCAAAGGGGAATTTAAACATTCTTAGCCTGTTTGGTATCTGTTCACAAAGCAAACACTCTTTCAAATAAGCATTTTCAGTTTACAAAGTTCTATGTTTTTTCAGTTTGCTTTCAAAGTCTCTTAAACACTACTTCATACTAACCTGTTTGCCATTAGAAGCACTCAACTGAGCTCCAAAAGAAAAATCTTGAAGTAACCATGCATTAAATCCATTCTGGCCTGGAATTGATCCTTACTGTCTATTGTTCAAGTAGCTGCCCATAGTGTTATTAGTTTGAGAAAATGGTAGATTCCCTTGCCAAAAACTGCTTTCTCTCTCTGTTTCTTTCATGCCCTTTTCCTGGTCTCCTCTGGGCGTTTGAGCACAGGTTCACTCACAGGTAACCTTGTATTAACTTTGTCTGCAGACTTCACTCCAATCTGCCCATTAAAACCCAAGGGTTGGGCTTTCTGGAGAACTTGCAATGAATTACTGATTTGATTTACTTGCTGAGTTAATAGCTAAATCAACTGAGTTAATTGACACATTGAGTTTTGAGAGGAAGAATGTGATTCCCCCTCCATAATGTACCACGTTGGTAGGTTCCTTCAAAACGTTACGAGGGCAACCAAATGTCTTGTTCAACTAAAACAACAGTTTACAATTCCAAAGAGGGCTTTCCATCATCTAAAACTGTCCAAAAGGTGTAAACCTACTCCCTATCATAGGGAGACCAACCAACAAAATGTGAGTTCAACGAGCGCTCTAAACAACAAAATTATAGTTCTCCCTCAGCAAATGTGCAAAGTTAGTGGCTTCCCTAAAGACGTTACTAGGGAAGCCAAGCCCTTATTTGAGATGAACACAATATACAATTGACAATACACAATTGCAAGGAGTGCTCTCCGTTACTAAGACAGTCCAAATGATGTAAAACTACTCCCTTAACAGAGGGACCCGACCAACACAATGTGAGGTCAAAACAGCGCTCTTTCAATAAATGCTAAATTGGTCCACTCTCATAAAAATGAACATTCCCTTTTGAAAATATAGTATTCTTTAACCAATTCCTCCTGGCCACAAGTTAATATCAATTCTACTCTTCTCCTGTTCACTGGAAGAACCAGTTAGCATATCTAAGTAAGCTCAAAGCAGTCAAACACTCAAAATGACAGCTCATTCCATATAGAAAAAAAAACTAATACACACTACGTAGCACAGATTGGATCATTACCTTTGGTACTCTGCAACTGGAAATGTTTTTGATCCAAAAGTCAATTGAAAGTTTCTTACAGGGAAACCTTTCATCACCATTGTTCTAATTGTCATGCCAAAAAAACGGTAATGATGTTTTACCCTTGGACACAGCCTGTTGTAAACCAAAAACCTCACCGACCAATACTCAATCCTATTGGCGCAAAAGTCCAGTCTATGCTGGAAAAAACATACTCTTCTCCTCCTCAAGTTTTTTTTTTTACACTGTCTGACTACATTTTACAGTTGCCACCCCATGTATTGTAAGAAAAATCTGATTAAAGGTCAGTTTATCAGAGCTGCCAGGATGAGTTCTGATAATGAATTGTTTATGAGAGAAATAAACATTATGACCTCAATGTTCCTAGAGAGGGGGTACCCAATGAATTTGATAAAGGCAATGAAGAAGAAAATAACTGAGAACAAGGATTCAAAATTTGGTTGCATTTTGGGGAAACCTGAGCTGCTAAAAGGAATCGGACAAAGTATGGAAAGGAATATTGGGAACTTCCAAAAATCAATGGCAATAAAGTTTGATGGGTTGAGCCACAAAGTAAAAAATATTATATATCAAAACTGGGCTATCCTAATGACAGATATGGATTTATTCAAGCCCCTGGGTGAAAAGCCAACTTTCATAAATAAAGTTCACAGGAATATTAAAGATGTGTTGGAAAGAGGGAGCGCAGTGCCAAAAAAGGGAAGCAAAAATGTGGAAGGTGTAGTTTTTTAGATATATTACTGAAAGGGAGACAGTTGCACTGAAAAATGTATTAGGGACAACTGCTGTATTTCAAAAAGGAGATTGTAATTCAGTAGGATTAGTTTATCTGTGCCATGTGATCACTGTATCTCATTTAATGTTGGGAAAATGGAGAGAAGATTTCCAAACAGATTTATGAGCACTTATAAGACATAAAGGCCAGTCACAAGAATGCACTATATAGACATGCATGTGTATGTGAGGGTTTTACAAAGTTTGTTTTTGGGATATTAGAAGTAGTTCCCCGAGATGCTGGGGGGGGGGGAGCATGGGAGAACAAGTTGGAATACAGAGTGCTTTTGTGGCAATTGAGATTGGATTCCACATTTCAGCCAGGTCTTAATGATTTTGTTTCAATTAATCCAGCATTAAAAATGCAACAGCTAAATTATAATTCCGTAATAGACAAATGTACATATCTTAAGTCAGGTGGTTACTGTGATGTTGTATTAGCTTGGGTAATTTTATAAAATTGTTCAATATTTTCTTAATATATTTTATGAGTGTATGTTTTAAAGTGGTCTTTTTAAAATGGAATTAAATGTTCAGCTGTTGATTGGTTAATTTACATTTTTAATGGTTTAAAAAAAGTGGTTTGGTTTAAACACTTTGAGTTCTGATGAAGTCCAAGTGTGGACGAAAGTGCATAACTATTTTTTATTTTTAATAAATTTGTCTTTCAGGTGTGTCCAATGGTGGAGGTCATGTAATTTTTTACTGTTCATCAGTCCAGCAAGCCTAATATGCAAAGCCATGCAACATATCATGGAAATGATAAATAAGGGCATTGACAACAAGCAGACACTGAACCCATCCCAGTTTGGCTTTGTTAAATGAAGGTCATGTCTACTTAACCTGGTAGACTTCTTTGAGAGGGTCACCAAGGCAATGGACAAGGATAAAACAGTGCATACTGTGTATCTTGACTTGGCTAAGGCATTTGATACAATATCCCACTCAGGCATTTTTGACAAGCTCTCTGAGATAGGTTTAAACCCTTATGTAACTCACTGGATTGCTGGCTGGCTGACAAACAGAACCAAAGAAGTCAGGATTGGTGAGACCACCTCCAACAAGAGACCAGTCACCAGTGGAGTACCCCGGGATCCGTGTTAGAGCCAATCATGTTTGGCATCTACATCTCAGAAATCAAAGCTTATATTACAGGCCTCTCCTCACCAAGTTCGCAGATGTCTGTAAATTGGAAGCTATTATAGATTCCCAGCAAGATACAAACATCTTTCAAGTGGGTTTAATGCATACAAATGACTGGTGCCAAAGCCATGACCTAAAACCCAATGGAAAAAATGCATTACAATGCCCTTTGGGAAACTGTCAATGCAAGTTAATTATCCCATTTATAAAATGTCCCTAAAAATCGACCCAGTAGTAAGGAATCAGAACATATGTAGGCAGCAATCTGGCCTTTGACCAACATGTAGCTAAGATAATAAGAAAATTATTCTGTATTGTTCAACTTAAAGGTAAGGGTATGGCATCCAAATCCAAGGAAGTTATAATACCACTCTACTTGGCCCTTATCAGATCTGTCATTGAATACAGTGTCCCCTTTGGCATGTACCTAACAAGACACTTGCAATAGTTGGAATGTCCATAAAGGTTTCATACCAGGAACATTCAGGACATGAATACATTGTCCTACACTGATTGCCTAAAGTTTCTGTTTCTTTATTCAGTCTCCTACAGGCTGCTGAGAGGGGATTTTTGCCTGGCTCACAGGGCTTCCTCAGATCCATCCCTGATGGATCTGTTGCACATGTGCAAAACAAACATTACCAGAAACACTAGATCCAGGGATCTGAGCTTCACTTGTGACATACACATAATGTGCTAGAGAGACAGATATGTGTCCAAGAGGATCCCAGACCTATGGAAGAGGCTTCCCATCAATGTAAAACAGAGTTCCTCCATGACCCTATTCAAACAAAACCTTGACAATTGGATGAGAAATTGTAAATTTACCTCAGGTTTGGCCCCCCATGTCCCTAATGGACAGACAGCATCAGTAAGAAGAGTAGTAACCTAACACCCCACATACAAATCTTTAGCTAATTGTAGGATACTTGGGACCCAAATGATTTGGGATGAGCAGATAGGCTTGTAAGGGCCCTAGTGGTTGTTAACCTAATAACCTATGAACCTAATCAGAGACATAGGTGTCAGATGAGGGGTGAATTTCTGATTTCCCATCCACTGGTCCAGGTTACATTTTAATGGGGTTAGGTGAGAGCTCAGCTTCACATGAATGGGAAGCTGTTTCCAAAGAAATGGAATTCTCTGACATAAATCAGATAGATTGGTCAGGACATAGGAAACCACCAAACACTGGACCCATCTCAGTTTGGATTCATCAAGGGCAAGTCATGCTTTCTCAATCTGGTGGATTTTTTTTTTTGAAAAGGTTACCAAAGCAGTGGATGAAGGCAAAATGGTACACACCACATACCTCAACCTAGCAAAAGCTTTTGGCATAATTCTCCACTCAAGCATAATAGAAAAGCTAAATAAACTGTTAATAAACCCCTATGTCATCTGCTGGATTGCCAACTGGATAACCAGTAAGATGTAGGTAATCAAAATAGGGGACTTTACTTCCACAAAGAGACCAGTCACTAGTGAAATCCCCCAGGGTTTTGTGCTGGGACCTCTCATATTTGGCATCTACTTTTCTGAAGTAAAATCTAATACCAAAGGGCTCTGACTGACTAAGTTTGGAGATGACTTCAAGCTAAAAGTAGTCATTGAAATCAAAATGACTTAGCCATCCTGCGCAAGGTTTGTCCCAAATAAACAACTGTTGCCAAAAATCAAGGACTGAAACTAAATGCCAAAAAATGCATTTTTGTATCCTTTGCAAAGTCATCTACCCCAGGGAACTAACACACTGACAACATGCCTCTAAGAGTTGACCCAATTGTTTGGGATTTGGGAACTTATGTGGACTCTGATCTAACTTTTGACCAACATGTGTCTACTGTTGTAAAACGTCCTTCTACACTGCACAGCTTATAAACAAGGGGATTGTGTCTAGATCTAGGGATGTCATTGTCCCTTTTTACTCGGCTCTCATTAGGCCAATCATTGAATATAATGCCCCCCTTGGCATGTATCTGTTACATACAACAACTGAAAACCCACAGAGATACCTTACTAAAAGAATACAAGGCTTAAACAGCATGTCCTACATGGACCAACTCAAAGTCCTGTCACTATACTTAGTATCCTATGGACTGCTAAGAGGTGACCTGTGTCTGGCATACAAGGCATCCTCTGACCTATTAACTGATGGATCTACTGTACATCAGCAAGTCAAACGGCATCAGACATACTTGGTCTAAGGATCTAAACATCTACTGCAACATCAACAGAAAGATTTGGTGGGACAGGTATTTCTTGCAGATGATACCATGGAACAGACCCCCATTCACATAAAACAAAGTTCATCCCTGTCCATATTCAAGCACAACATAGATCTATGTTTGGGAAACAGAAAATTTACCCCAGGACTACCCCCTGTACTACTCATGGACAGAGATAGCTCCTAAATTCTTTATCCCATTCATGGATCCCCTCCAATTATCCATGGTATGATCCAAGTTATTCTCATTAGGGATAATGTATAATTATCTACCATGGGATGAGTAAGACCAATATATACCAAATTTGATAGGTTATTTTGAACTCAAAAAGGGAAATTGGTTAGGCTTAAAATGGCCTGCAAGGGCAGCTAGTCTAGTACTACACTATGAATTTATGAACATGCCTGTCCCTCCAACATGTTCAATTTAAGTCACAGGCAAAGTTTAATTCCTTAGATCTTGTAGTTCTGGTGATTTTCTTTTTTGCAGATATGCAAAAGGTCCATTGGAGCAGATTCAAGGATGCCTTGTATGCCAGGCACAATCAAACTGTCACTGATTCTTGTAACAGAACAAGTTAGCAAGTTTGGATATCAGATTTATATAGGTTTGTGTGTAAATATATATTTACATATATATATATATATATATATATATATATATATATACACACACATGATGTTATAACAGTCCAAAGAGTAAAACAGGACTATTCCTCCCCCTTTATCTTGTTGCATAATTCTTACTGATCTAGCATTACTTAATTGCTGGAGAAGGATGTGTTCTTTTTTACCTAAATTAAACCAAAACCATCTACTGTTAAGTTTAATCTGTAACTTATAAAGGTCATCTACAATGGCATTCTCAGCAGCAGATAGTATAGGGTGCAGTGGGGGATTAAAAGTACTCTTCCTCTTTAACTGACTACCTACTTCGGACATAGTCAGATGACCTTCCTTGTTGTTAAAATAAATTGCCAAATTTAATTTCCTAAAATACAATAGATATACAATAGATATACATATGTATAGACATATATACAGTCATATGTATAAATGTCCACAAATGTATTTCACATAATTATCTGTGCATTTACTTATGTTACAGTCTTTGTACTTCTCATAGATGAACTTGGGTTATGTTATACCTTAGCACATGCAATTCCCTAATTAATGATGCCGGTGCACCATTAATTTGTTTTGGTATACAATCCACTGATCGTAATAGTGATCACATCATTCTTCATACCACGCATCAGGACTTCACTGCATAGTACCTGCCTTACATTCAGTACTGAACATTCACTGGTACAAATAACTAACTGTGACATTATATTATGGTTTAAATGTGTATTCCCAGCTCAAAGATGTTTGACTTTTACAGGAACTCACACCGCCTATAGCATAGGACATGTAGCTATACAGGTAGGGTACTGGATTGTTTTGTAGACATGGGATGCTGTTTTACTTTGAAACTCCCTTCTTTCAGGTTGTTGTCAGTTATCCTAGTGTGCAAGCTGAGTCTGCAGTGACACGTATAAGTACCTCTATGTGGTAAATGTCCACAGCCTTTTTCTACTGTACTTCAATCTCTAAAATGTGCACCATGACAATACTTTATGAATTGATATCATTTTCCATTACATTTCTTAAGACACAGGCATTGCTCTTGTGTGATATTTTCATTTTGTATTCTTACAGATGCTAAGGAAAGAGGGCAAACTCGTGCAATACCTATTGAGAATGCACAGGCCGAAGGAGCAGTGACAGGACAGAGGTATGGCTTTTATGTGGCTGTTTTTGCTAACATTGTTGTTCCTTCATTATTAACAGGTTTTCACTGCTTCCATGTAGCATTATTTAGGCAGATGGAGTCAGTGAATGCAAATGTGTACATGCTTTCCATAATGCAGTACACAGGTAGATATCCTAAGTTTTACTGTTTTGTGAAACACATGTGCTAATCTCATGATTAAATTTAACCTTGCAGGTTTTAATGTGCTGATACATTTGAAACTGTCTATTGCAAGGTAATAGTAGGTTTGCTGATACAACCTAAATGATAATCACCTGTGCTGTAATGCTTCTTGGAATAGAGCTGTATTTGTTGGATTGGCTATAATATAAATAATTCTCTGTAATATTGCAGGTTTATCAATTTACACTGTGAACAGCGCACACATACATACATACATACATACATACACACACACACACACACACACACACACACACACACACATATATATATATATATATATATATATATATATATATATATATATATGGCAGTGCTGCTCAGTTAACTTCATGGGGTGCATGTCTTGTCTGTGCAGTTTCACCATGTCAGTATTGTGGTTAGGTTCTACTCTTCCTGCATGTAAATGTAGGTGCAATTATACATGTGTTATAATGCTTAGTAGCATTATATATGTTTTCGCATATCATTATATCAAGATACACTTTTGATGTGCTTCGAGGTATTGGTGCCTGCCCAATGATGTTCCACATGAGCATATGCTGTTTCATGATGACACACAAATATGTGTGTAATGCTTATGTGATAGGTAATTACATGTAAAAATGAGGTTTTAACAATATGTAAGTACATATATCTGAACATGGTCATGCTGTATATTGGGAGGATAAGCTGTGACCCAAACATTCCACTCTTTGTGGGATCTCAAGATGCCATCATAATGTATCAGTACTTTGCATCACCATTGCTATGTGTCACAAGGTGCCACTTTCAGTAAAAAGCAGCTTTAAGGACATACTCTCTGTCCTTTGTCAAAAACCAGCTTCATTAGTACTAGAGGAGCTATAATTTTCTAAATCAAAATGTGTGTGTGGAGGAGGGCACTGCAAGGATAATATACTTTTAAAGAAATATCTTGCTACATGGTTGTCATTTATTGCTATATACGAGCTAACAATGACTTATTTTGCTATCTTAATTCATATGTTACCACTAGTGGTCTACAGTCTTCGTGGATGCATATCCCTCCTCATGAACCATGCACATAGCTACCTTCCCATCCCTGTTCAACATGCACAGTAGAATTAGAGAAAGTTCGGCTTATGAAAAGACAAAAAAAAAACCACACCATTCGTTTTGCCAGAGTAAAGAGTATCATGGATGAGCACACATTTTCCACTGAGAGATAAATAGGTTAGCGCCCCCTTGTCTGTTTCCCCAAATTGCTGATAGCCACACTGATTTATTTTAATCATAATGGACTAGGTCTGAGTGCATTCTTGCCTTAAACAGCTACACAAAGCAAGCTGTGGGTTGATACACCGAGTCTGAGACCTACCTATGCAAAAGTCTGGATGTTTTATTACTGTGGTGCTGTGGTAGCATTGTGGCCTCATAGCAAGACATTGTCCCATTCTATTCTCAGCTAGAGCATCTTCTGTGTGGACTCTGTGGAGGCATATGTGAATGGGGCGTGCCTTCATTGAAGGTTGTGCGTCAGGGCTGGTAACCCAGTACGTAAAAATCCACTACCAATCATTAGCGGACCGGAGTTCCCCTGTGGTGACCCCTAACCGGGAAAAGCCGAAAGACACAAAGACCTATGTTACATGTACTTGCACATAGATCAAATAACTTTATTTAGTGATACACAAAGTAATACATTTTAATACTTACGATATGGTTATTTTTAACCTCCTGTAATGGAACAGATGTTACCTTATTTCCTAAGGGAAAGCATGGAATTAAACATAAAGTAATAGGTCCAAGATGGATTTTCTTAGCTTTTAATTGGTGTGGTTAGATGGTTACTTCCGGCACCTCTAAGTTTGTATACAACAGTCCCCAGCTGTAGGTGAGCCTGAAAGCACCTGTCACATTTTTTGAACTTGCTCAGTCACCTGTTGTAAATTTACATCTAATTGAAGTGTTTCTACGAATAGCATTCCAGAGGAGATTTATCATCTGCTTGCTTTATTTGATACTGTTATGTCATCCTCTCTAGCCGAAGTGTGCAAGTTATTTTTCATGTAACTAGAGTACTGCTATCTGGTGCTCAGTCTGCCCTGTCTCCATTGTTTCACCAGTTACCGGGCATGATCATGGCTACCCTCTGGTTCCTCAGTTATGAACAGAGACCTCTCAAATGGCCATGGTTGGGCCTACCTGACATCTGCCTCCAGGACCCCAGACAGAAAGAGGTAATCTTTCCACTTCTTAGAGTAGTGTCCTTGTGCTGCTCCCCAAGGCAAGGTGTTCAGTCAGCTGCCAGTGACTTGCCATCATCCACACACACACACCAGATGTTAACACCTGCCTACTAAACCATGCATTGTCATAGTAACAGGAGAAGTTATTCCTCAACTGTGGGCCCTGACTAGGAAATTGTTCATATGCAGCCTAACTGCTTACTTGGGTCATGGGGCTAATATTGTGAGGTGACGTGATTTGGTATCTTAGTAAATTAAGTGTCAAATTGGGAAGTGTGACAAGACATGTCAGTCCCTGGATTAATGATTATGTAGGTATCCCCATAATACCAAGTGTGCACACAGTTAAGTAAGTTCAGACTTAAAACAGTTTTATTTTTTTTCTGTGCATGTGTTTGCCATGTGACTAAGTCCATGTGCTTTACATAGGCTAAACAAGCATTTGCCAATGCCCAATGCAAGCTTTTGTATAAACCATAACAAATGTAATTAATGATGCATAAAGATAGTACTCTAATAGTGCATTGAAATGTTATCTTGTACACTATCAATAGGTAGCAGGCAATATATTTTTATGACTTTATACAGTGTTTATTTTCTACTTACGATTATTTGTAGGGACCAAGGATGTGAAAACAGCTTACTAGTTGCCCTGTTAAGTGTCCTGTTTGTAGCCTAATAGTAAGGTTCACTTATTAACAAATGCATTAATGAAACCTTTGAGATATATGTTAGTGGCACACATATATGGTTACTATTGCAAGGTTAGTGCATAATGGTTAAGTTTGGAGATCAAGGAGATGCTCTGCTGGTTGTCACTTATGCTGTTTGAAGCATTGCGTTCCATCTACTAGTCCAATAATAAGGTGTGTTTGGAAGAAAGAAAGGCATAAAAGGTGTCTTTGAGTTTTAAGGTTAAGATTATAGATTTTAGGGCTATGATTAGAGTTTTAGAATTATGGTTTTATGAGAAGTTATTTACTTCCTACAGGGATGTAATAACTGGAACAAGTGACTTTTTTCTTGTTGTTTCACACTAATTCCCACTGCATGGCATAACCTGTGTGTGTCCTATTCAGAAAGGCAAATTTCTGAGTTATGCTTGGTTACTACAAGTAACCAGTGCCAACTTTCTTGCCTATGTACATTTGGGATACAAGAACTCTGATATGACCACTTTGCTGGATAGAGTGTGTGAGAAAAGGTTATACGTATATGTTGGTGTATATGTTTTCAAAATACCTCTCAACTGTCCAGATTTAGCCTCATAGACTTGGTCTGTTCATCATAAAATTTGTGTTTTTCTGGTAATTCACAGAGGATTGATGTCACTATTGAAAATATGAGTTTGACTTCATATCCTTCAGAAAATGCATGCTAACATAAATCCTGTTATTCTAGCAACTAAATTAAAAAGAGCAATATTTAAAATCTATCCCTATTTTGAGCATTGTGTCTCCATTATTTCATACTTTGTCCAGATTTCTTGCACTAGAAGGTTGTGGGGTATGCGTACATCAACTGTATAGATTTTTGCCTAATATTTTTGGCCTATTCCTCATAAAATTTGTCATTTTTCTGGCAATTCACAGTGGATTAAAGTCACTAAATAATGAAATATATGAGTTTCAGACTTCATATCCTTCAGAAAAATGCATGCTAACACAAATCCTGTTATTCTAGCAACTTTCTAAGTCTGTAAGAACAATATTTAAAATCTGTCCCTATTTTTAGGCCTTTGTCCCTCTATTATTTTAGGCTTTATACACATTTATCATTGCTAAAAAGGTGAGAGGTATGGTATGTAATGCACTAGTTGGGAGGGAGGGGAGTTGGTCAATTAACTTGTTCAGGCTTGACCCTGAAACTTGGTTACAGGAGGCAAGAGCCTGAATTGTCTATACCAACTATCAGACTGCTGAAGGAATTGTGAATTACACTGGAGACAAGCCCATATCCTCCACACCAACTACCAGACTGCTGAAGGATTTGTGAGCTTCAGTGCAGACAAGAACCTGAATCCTCTATACCATCTACTAGACTGCTGAAGGAATTGTGAGTTACAATGGAGACGAGCCCATATCCTCTACACCAACTACCAGACTGCTGAAGAAATTGTGAGCTTCTGTGGAGACAAGAGTCTGAATCCTCTATACCAACTACCAAACTGCTGACGGAATTGTGAGTTTGAATTTCAGTACATTTTCAGGGATTATGAGTTTCAGTGCTTTTTTTCATGGAGTTGAGTTTCAAGGGAAGAGAAGTTTATTGTTACTCATGCTAAGTCTGTTTTTTAATGGGCAACTAACTGTTTTGCTTAGCAAATGGCAGTCACTCTTTGCACTGTAGAATTTGAAAGCTGTGTCATTAGCATAATTGCCCTTAGTGCAGAAGGCTGTAGATTCTACTCCCACACAATGTAGGTGGAGTGCTGATATTGTTGTGCCCTTTCAATTGCTGATTATTTGGTGCATTTTTAAAGGGGTGATAGGGGCCTGTACTCTTGAGTGTGCCCTGTTTTGTATGACATGCCTCGTAACTATGAACCTGTTGATTTGTCAGTCATTCCCTATTGCAATATTACCAGTTTACCATTTTATTTGTGTAATGTAACATAGTCAATTTAATTCTTCAAGGCAGCACTGAATTTGTAAATGAAACACTGAAATGTAAGCTGTTTTCCAGTAGCAACCTCTTAATTAGTTACAGTTCTCTTTTAATGTGGAATTGTCTGGATGACTTTTACTTCTGCAGAGATTGTGTTTATTGACTGATACTGGTGAATTGTAATGACAGATGTCTGAGTGGCCTTTTATGGTTGAAATTTTCTGAAATGGTTAGTTTTGTCATTATGGAAGAATGTTCCAGTAAGCAATGAAACAAAATGTATGAACCAATAATGACAAAACTAACAATTTCAGAAAATTTCTGGAAGAATGTTAAATCCGCGGTGGTGCAGCAGTAGCTTTGCTGCCTCACAGCAAGAGGTTTTTCCATTCGATTCTCAGCTAGTGTGCCTTCTGTGCGGAATCTGTATGTCCTCCCTGCGGGTCGAGTGGCATTCCGAAAGACAAGCGTGAATGGGCGTGCCTTCGTTGAAGGTTGGGCATCGAGCTGGCAACTCAGCACCGTGAAAATCTACTGCCAATCATTAGCGGACCGGAGTTCCACTGTGGCGACCCCTAACCGGGAAAAGCCGAAAGACAACAACTTACTGGAAGAATGTTCAAAACTACAAATTTAAAACATGCTCTGACAAGTGGTGCTGGATTATACAATGAATATAATTTAGTACAATCAGGAAAGTGAATCAAAGAAGGCATAGTTTGTATGCTTGGCCCTAAAAATGTGTGCAAGGAGCCTATGGTTTGAAAACAGCCCAAAGGTAAACTTAATCCTCCAGTGGCCAGATGCAATTTCTTTGAATGTGGGTTTTAATGTTGTTTTAATGAATGTGTGAGTTTCAAGGGCAGAGAAGTTTGCTGCTCATTCCAAGTCTATTTTCATTGTGAGACCATATTGTTTGTTTAGCAAATGGCTATCAGTGTTTGTGCTATTTTATTTCAATATATGTAATTATTGTAGAAGTAAATAAGAAAGCAGTATGTACACTGACAGGTTAGAAAAGTGTTTATAGGTTCATAGGTTCATACTAGGCTATCTGCCCTAGGGCATTTATAAGCCTAGCCAGAGTGTGTTTGGCTTTCGCCACCCATTTTAAATTAATTTTGCTATGCCCTTTTTCGAGGTTAGTATACTGTGCCTCTGTCTAACAGTGACACAGAAGTGATACCCGGGGTAAACCTACGATCTCCCATCCACTCATCAAGATTCCTCTTGAGAGTCAATGAGGGACTCTGCCTAACCTGGACTGGGATTTTATTCCAGAGTGAAGGGAGCCTCTGGGTTATGAATCTGTCCCTCCAGCATGTCCTATTTATTTCAGTGCTGAGGTTCAAGTCTCTCGAGCGCGTAGCTCGATGGGATTTGGATTTTCTGAGGTGCAGCATGTCCATTAATTCCGGGTAGGACATGGCTTTATACGTCAGGCACAGATCGCCTCTGAGCAGGCGGTATGCCACTGAGTAGAGCTGGAGTTTCTTTAACCGGGCAGCATATGGCATCTTTTTGAGCCCTATGATCCTCTTGGTGAAGTACTTTTGGGGTCTTTCCAGTTGCTGCAGGTGTCTGGTAAGGTACATCCCAAAAGGGGAATTGTACTCAATTATGGGCCTAATGAGGGATGAGTAAAGAGGCACGATGACCTCCCCTGATCTAGATGTGAATCCCTTCATGATTAGGTGGGCTATATAAAATGTTTTTCTAACCACTTTGGCCATGTGGTTGTCAAATGAGAGATTGCTATCAACTTGGGTCCCCAGGTTCCTAATTACTTCTTTTGTACTTAATGGATTACCACCTATGTGGTAATTTGTGGGCACTTTGTTTTTGCCAAAGGGGATGACTATACACTTTTTGGCGTTTAGCTTGAGGCCATGGCTCTGGCACCAGTTGTCTGTTTCTATGAGGCCCCTTTGGAGGATGCTTGTGTCAGCTGGAGAATCGATTATAGCACCCAGTTTGCAGTCATCTGCGAACTTAGTCAGCCACAGTCCTTCCGTGTAGGCCTGTACCTCCGAGAAATATATACCGAACAAGAGAGATCCCAGGCCTGAACTGGTTTGGAGTCTGACATGGCTCCAGCAATTCTAACCATGTGGGTTCTGTCCTTGAGCCAGTTTGCAACCCATCTAGTGACATAGGGGTTTATATTTAAGCTGGTGAGCTTATCTATAATGCCCGAGTGGGGTATTGTATCAAAGGCTTTTGCGAGGTCCAGGTAGGCTGTATGGACCACCTTCCCCTCGTCAATGGCCTTGGTGACTGTTTCAAAGAAATCAACCAGGTTTAAGAGGCAGGATCTACCCTTAACATAGCCGAACTGGGTAGGATCCAGTGTCTGTAGGTCCCCAATATCTTTATTTATGAGGTCCATGATGATCCTTCCCATAGCTTTGCAGACCAAGCTAGTCAGGCTTATGGGGCGATAGTTTCCAGGATCTGTTGAGGCACCACCTTTGTGGAGAGGGACCACTGTTGCTGTACGCCACTCTTTGGGTACATATCCTGTAGTAAGGCTGATATTGAACAGTAGTTTTATGTTTGGGTTTAGCTCTTCTTGGAGTTCATGTAGGACGCAGCCCGGGACACCGTCTGGTCCCATTGATGCTGTGTTTTTTGCTTTGGAGAGGGCAGCTCTTACCTGAGCATCTGAGATGTCAGGGGGGCAGCACTCTGCTGGGATAAATATTAGCCCTTTTGGTGGGGAGGGGGGAGAAGTTTGCGCTGAACCTGTCAGCTAGGATGTTGGCAATGTCTGTGGGTTTGGTGTATTTTTTGTCATTTTGGACTAAATTCTGAACATATCTGGGAATTCCCACCCAGGTTCCTAACATAACTAAAGAAAGCCTTGTGATTATCCTTAGTGTCCTGTGCAGTTTTTCTCTCGAAGCTGGCCTTAGACAATTTTATGAGTGCCCGTAGTTTTTTGCTAATACTGATCAGAGATGCCTTCCCTTTTTGGGATTTTGCTCTATCATGTAGTAGCTTCCTCCTTCTATTGTATAGTTTGTTTATGGCTGGGGTCCACCAGACAGGACGTCTGCCTTTGGAGGATTTTATTTGGGATTGCATGATCCATGCATTCCTGAAGGTGTTCATAGAATGCGTTTATAAAGGATTCTGCGGTCTGGGCCATATTTTCCACAGGCCCGGGGGCTTTAAAGGATTCCACCTCGGTTTTGAGGAGTGTGAAATTTGCTTTAGAGAAGTTTTTCACTGTGGTTTTCAGGGCAGGGGTTGGAGTCTGGATATGAATATCCAGTGAGATTAGTTTATGGTCTGATCTTACCAGTGAGGGATACACTTCTGGTCTGGAGCACAGAGTCCCCATGTTGGTGATGGTCAGGTCCAGTATGTTTTCCCCTCTTGTGGGAGTGGTAACAAGTTGTTCCATAGCATTTAAGTTTATAAATTCTAGGAACCTTTGGGCTAGGGTGTTGGAGCTAGAGTAATGCTCCCAGTCTATGTTTGGGTAGTTGAAGTCGCCCAATATAATGGTGTTTGGAGAAACCTTCATATTTTCCAGTGTTCTCAGGAAGGCCGAGTGAGGTTCCTGGGTTTGGGAGGGTGGTCTGTAGCAGGCTATAAACTGGAAGGCAGTTTTACCCACTGTTAGTTGCACATGGATAGTCTCTGATGCTTCGTGCTGTGCCACCAACCTGGAGGTGTGGGTATCTTTGACGAATATTGATACTCCCCCTCCTTTTGTGGTACGGACCAAGTTTTGGGGCTGAAAAGCATGGTATGAGGTATAACCTGGTAGTGCTGGGGTGCTCTCGGGAGCCTTGAACCAGGTTTCTGTTACTGCACAGATATCGATGTTCTCCATGCTAAGGAGAGTTTCGAGTGCATGCTTCTTGAGGTTTAGACTTCTGGCATTGAGTAGCATTACTCTTAGTTTCTTATCCCTTGTGATACCTATGGTGGTGGGTTTGTCTTTTGAGCCTTGCCTAAAAAAGGCACTATGGGGGTAGCAAGAGCCTTTGCCAATATCCGAAAGCCCAGGGGTGACAGGTGCAAGCCGTCCCTAGCGAAGCATCGTGGCTTGTCGAGCATGTCATCCCAGGCTGACAGGCATTGGATCCCCTTTGAATGACACCAATACTTAAGCCAATTGTTGAAATTGATCATCTTGTCTTCATATTGTGGCATCATTCTTGGTGAGGGTAAGATGCTACTCAAGGTCAGGGTCATACCGGCCTGGGCTACATGCTCAGAGAGCTCCTCTATGTCTCTTTTCATGTAGTCCAGGGAGGTATGTCTCAGGTCATTCACACCAGCATGGACAATGACTGAGTCATATTTGTACTTGCCTTGGAGTGACCTGAGTGCTTGTGTTATGTGGCGGATCCTAGCGCCCAGCAGGCAGCTCACCGTGACCTTCTCCTTGTTTAGCCTGGTGAGCGTGACGTCAGTGTGGTAACTGGGGAGAAATAGCCAACTAATGGAACTCTGGAATGGCTCAGCTGGGGGCTGCTGCAGAGGAGAGGGGTAGGGGGTTGCCACAGGAGGGGCTGTTCTGGGAGGTCCCGCTCTATTACTCTGCCTATGGCCCCATTTAACCTTGATCTGGCTCTGGATGTGGATGTGATAGGCGTTGCTGCTGATTGGGTGAAAGTTGCACTGCTGACAGCCTACTCTAAAGATGTCTGTTGTTCATTGTGGTGTACTGCAATGTTGACATTCCCCAGTTAGTAGCCTTTGTCTCATGCCTACCATCAGTCATACTCCTTTTCATATGACTGTCATGATGTTTACAACATCTCAGCACTACTACTATGTGCACTGGTATATAATATATTATTGAGGAGCATCATGGCTGGTATGCATCCGTATCCTGTTCATTAACTTTCTTTTACCCAAGTTGTGCAATCCATATGGGTCTATCCTGTGGTGTGATATCTGTTATATGTATTTACCCAGCCTTTTCCCCACCTCCCCTTTCCATGACTTTTTCATACCTTTTGGTCTCCAAAAAAATGGGGTCTATTCCCACAAAAAAAAAAAATATATATATATATATATATATATATATATATATATATATATATATATATATATATATATATCCATGCCTCTCTGACACAGTCTCTGACCTTCCTTTTTACTCATCCTTCTTGTGTGAAACATCTTCACCCTCACCCTACATCTGCTTTTCTATCACTCTCTTTTCAAGGGTGTGTACATGTGTTCTCTAAACATCCTGTACCGTTTGTTAGCTGCAGTTAGTGCTGACGATGTAGTCCTGTATGCTACTTCACCGTAATTATATTTTTTTTGTCATTTTTTATGGATTGCAAGAGATTCCACAAATGCATATGTAGCACTATTTCATTTTTCCATTGCAATTTATGAAGGAATCTGCAATATGTTGCAGATAATTGTAGTATAACTGGGAAATTGCTGATGCTCCTTTATACTCTGTCAATCTTTTTGCCGCATTTTAAGGAAACACATGTTTTATTTTGCTTATCCATCATTCACATGCCTTTGTAGTGGGATCATATCTACTTATTGACATTTTTTTCAAATGCAGTTTCAGAGTATGTCTGACATTGCACTGACATTACTGCTTACCGGTTGTGGCTGCACTATGCTGAGGTACTACTTTTATATCGAGATTCAAATCTTGAGCTAAACTCAGCACACTCTGCAGCTTTCTGGAAATCTTTTGGAATCTTGACCCAGATGCTAGTCTCTTCCTCAGGTGTATTTTAGTATCGTCTCTCTGAGGTGTGCCCCTTGTACGACACTAAGAACATTGCTCCTTTTTGTGCAGCTGCAGTCATCGTGCTCCTCTTAACATCTGCATCACCACCATCAGTACCCCATGCCATTCTAATTATGCCAACCATCTTTTTAGTTAGTCAAGAGGAGGGGACCTGCATACAACTGTTGTGCTGTCAGTGCTACAGATTAAAGTATTAAGATTAAGCCACAGTGCCTCTCTCTACCTCTTGTTTATGCTTTTTTTGCTCAGTTTTAACTTTTTCCTTCTTTAGTGGGCTATACCTTATTCTGTTTTGTCTTCCTGTCCCTCCTATAGCTTGCATGCCTTACTGTATTTACAACCCAGTCTTCATTCTTTGCATAGCACATATCTGCTACTGGCACAATATTTCAGAAAAGTGACAAGTTTAGGCAGCTTCCTTTCCCTTCACCAGGCACTGGTGCTCGTTATCTGCCTTTATCTTTTGTATTGCCACATGCTGCATCATCCATGTCTACATAGTCAATGTCCTACCTTTATCCTATTACTTATAATCTTCTGCTCTGGCATCCACTCATGGAATTTATGTTAATAAACACAATAATGTACAGATGAAAAAGGTCAAGATTACACTGATGCTTTCCCACACTCTCTCCCTTTGATTGCTTTACTGTATGTAAAGCAAGTTGCCCATGTGCGCCAACAGTTTTTCCTGGTTTCAGTGCATGTTGCTGATTAGGCACAGTTTAGTTTATTAGTGTTTCAGTGCCCATCTTTGCTACTATTCTCAGAGTTCAAATTACTGCGGGTCTAGTAGAAAGTTGTATTCTGATTGACTGTTTCAATTTTCTTTTGTTAGTATATATATATATATATAGCACTGCTTTGCATGCTGCAGCTCCCCACTCAGTACCACTGGGCGCTGCAGAGTAGCTGGTTTCTATTTTCAGTAGGCAAACTTTGAGTGGTCAACCTCACAGAGTCTTTGGCCATTATAGTGTTTCACTAAATATGTATTGCTGAAAGCTGTTCATGGTTACCAAGGCTGCTATCAGTAGCTACTGAAGCATTTCATTGCTATGGTATTAATGTAAACTGAGTGTACTTGTGCTGGTCCACTATTACTTGCACACTGTGCCCCTCAGTGTTACTGGATTGCTACCAGATGAGCACCGACTTCTTATTGCTTTTGCAGTTCATGTACCAGCGGAGTTGCTCTCACATAGAGTGTTTGTATGTGTGTGCATTTGGCTGTGCTAAACTGCTGCTCTTAGCTGCTCAGAATTAGTTGTGCCTTCACCTGGCTTATTTCTCCTTCTGCGCACTAGATCTTGTCAAGCTACTTAACAGTATAACTTTGAGCACTTTGACCAAACTAAATCCAAGACCCAGCTGGACAAAATGAAAAGTAAACCACCTTGCATCCCTTCTGCTGCCATCCTTGTAGGACTTGGAACTCTCAGGCAGCATAGGAACTGTTATATGTTCACAGACAACAAACACCAGCTTGATATAAATGCCCAGTAAGATGGCCTGTGAGCATCACACACTACTACTCTCATCTCCTCACAACCTACACTAAAGAGACTTAAGCTGAGGCTGCAAGAAAGTCACTGTTGAAACCTCCTAGGAATGAGAGGACTATTTCTCAGCAGATATCCACCACCATATCAGCATCACAGCATCATGCTCACACATACTAATGGGTCACAAGAGTGTAGACTGCAAGCCATTACCTCAAATTCCATGAGTAAAAACAATAATTATTGACTCAGTCACACTGACTCCACACTCACAAGACTGGACAAAGGCAGGGTTACAATTAGTTGTCTTTCTGGTGTGGGGATCCATCATGTCACAAAAGCTCTTAAGTCACTGTCAGTCAGCAGACATGATTACAGCCTCATGGCAGTCCATCTGGTTGCGAATGACACGTGCACAACCCGAGGGACATGCAGAGAGCTATGTTGAATCTCACTATGCAGCTGTTCAATGCATGTAAGACATTGCTACTGAGCTGAATCCTTCCTTCACCCAGAATGATACCTACATGCAAAGAAAAGATGATTGGCTTCAACAGATGGCTTAAAGTTGATGTCATTCTGGGGTACAGATCAAGTATGTGTCAGTATGGGAGGAGATGATTGACAGTTCCAACTTATTTTCCCAGTGATGGCCTGCACCTCTCATTCCATGATTTCTAAATACTGGCTAAACCCCTTGCTGCCCACATAGTGCCTTTTTAGGCAAAATCCAAATAACGGACATCCCAGCACAGCAGATATCAATGTAGCCATTTCCAGACATAAATTGGCCCATACCGAGGTGGCTCTTCTCAATGTCAGAAATTGTAACAAATTGCCTGATCTTGAGTCTCTGTTGCAACTTGAAGATGTGTGTGTACTACTGAGACCTGGTTTCAGTGTATAACGGAGCATTCCCTCCATACTTGTTTTTTTGCCTGCAATGCATTTAGGCCTGACAGAACCTGCAATGGTGTTTCCTTTTTTGTCCAGGATTACATCCCTCTACACAGATTCCCAGAGTCCTACAAACTGATCTCATGGAACTCCAAATTATCCTGAATAAGACGAATTATCGATTTACACCCTGCTACAGGGCATATTATATTTTCTGTCCCCTGATGACCACAGGGCACCTTATTTGTCGTCTGATGACCACATAAGATTCTTAAATGTACTTGAGGAACTATTACCAAAAAATGCCTTTATAATGAGAGATTTGAACTACCTGTCAATAATCTGGAGCACCCATACTTCCAAAGTTAGGTATGCCCAGAGATTCTTAGACTTAAGTAAAAGTTTCTTGAAATGAATACTTAACAAACCAATTACAGGACATAATATTTTTGTACTGGCCCTATCTAAAATAGCCACAACATGTACCACCCTTCTAGCTTCTCTAGCCCATCACAAGGCCAGACCTACCATGTACCCAGAAAACTACAGACCCAATAGCCCGATTAGTCTGATTTGTAAAGCCATGGAACACATCGTATCTAATCTCATAAACAATGATATTAAAAACCTCATCAGGCTAATTCCATACTGGTTTATCTCTGTCAAAGGAAAATCATACTTACTCAATTTAATTAACACCTTTGAGAAGGTCACATAGGCTACAAACAGTGGTCATTCTGTTCATTAAGATTATTTTGATCTAGCCAAAACATTTGACATTATACCTCATGCCAGCATTGTAAACAAGCCAAATGCCTTATGATTGGAGTCCTATCTGTTGAGGTGGACAGCCAACTAGCTAAAAGATAGGACCCACATACTTAAGGTGACAGGCATCTTCACAGAAACTACAAAGGAAACCAGTGTTGTGCCTCAGGGCTCAGTACTAGGAACTCTCCTTTTCAGCATCTACTTTTTGAATCTCAGACTGAGAATCAAGACCATTGGTTAACTATGTTTGCTCAAACTGGGCTTTATTGTCAAATCTCAGTCTGATACCACTCAGTACAGCATGAACTAAGCAAGTAGTGTACATAAAAAGAGCTAAAGTCGTATGCAAAAAAAGTGTAGTATTGTCATATTTGGTAAGCAACTCTCACTCCCTCAACATATAGTACACTCCAAAATGATAATGTAGTCAGGCATCTTGGAACCTGGGTTGATAATTCCCTCTCCTTCAATCACTGTGTAGTAGAATATCAGTGAATTACTTTATTTCATGAAATAAATACTATCCGTGTTCCAAAGTGGGGCCCAAATACTATCAAAGTAAGTTGTGCCCAGTTAGCAAAGTGCACCAGAAAAAATGTCTCAGATGTTAGATGGCAATTTAAGGAATTAAAACACACTTCCCTGGCAATTGAAGAGACTGAAGAAAGGAATCAAACAAAAACAGATCAAATCAGGTTCTAACAAAAAGCTGAGATACATGCCTCACAGCATTCCAGACACATTGTGGAAAGGATGGGGGTGTTTTAGAGCATCTCAGATGAAGAAACTGACTGATATATTCCCAAAACATTTTTCAGGGGGTTGTCAGCATAAAAGTGGTGACAATAAAGATAGTGGGTCTTTTTGCTAAGCAGTATGGGATGTTTTACTTGATTATGTGCTCCACTAAACAGATGGGCCTTGTTGGACATCATATTTGTAATGCTATGGGGAATCTACATGAGGCTGTAGATGGTCCTTGATGGGCATCGCATTTTTAATGCTGGAGAAATCTAATGGAGGTTCAAAGACCTGATGTGCTTCTGACATAGTGGAACTAGACTGTTTAAATTACTAAGAAAATAGGACTTATGTATGCAACTGCCTCATTCAAGGGGAAACTAAAAGAAGACCAGTCAGTGGATTTTGGATAACTGGAAGTTGAATTTGTTAATATTGCTGGAAAAGCAGTATATCTGCTCCTTACTGGTTTTGGTATGGCACCACCCCACATATAATAGGAGGGCCTATATTAAATCAGTGAATGCTTAAAATAACGAACGCTGATTTATCGACCCTTTAATAGTGAAAGCTGACAATCCCGAAGACACAGAACAGCTATTTTTTCCCCAGAGAAAAAAATCGCTGGGCCGTTTTCGGGACTTTGCCATTTTCTCCACTGAGATGCAATCTCGGAATTGGTATATTTAAGTAGGGGGTGTGGGGGCGAAGCCCCCCACTTTATTTTGTGTTTTGAACTTTTTTTTTTTTTTTTTTTTGTGGAACAGCGATTTTTTTTCCCTGGGAAAAAAATCTCTGTTCCGTGACTGCGAGATTGTCAGCTTTCATTCTTAAAGGGTCAATAAATCAGTGTAAGCTGTTTTAAGCGTTCACTGATTTAACATAGACCCTAATAGGAGACAGCCACTGATGGTATCAGCCATAACTCCAGACATCACAATTTTTAGGATTGCTTGCAATGATCCAATCAAGTATCCACTCATGAAGTGAGACTTTGCCAGTTTGGGTCATGACTGAGGAAGCCTAGATGATCCCATACAGATGCAGTGCTGAATAACTGGGGATATCACAATAGAGACTGCAATCAATTCTGATTCCTTTGCCCATAAATTAATTTTGATTTAAAATCATTCGTCAGTAATGATCCCCTGTTTGCTTACTGAGGAATCCGGGTATCAGTGAGAAGCGAGGAAAGTTTGGCATGGTATAGGATAGAACCTACAACTACACCTTTGTGGAATCTGCCTTTCCTAAAAACATTATAGCCTGGTGATGAGAATTTATGATCATCATCAGCTGGCTTTAACTAGGTCTCAGAAAAAAAGATGTCCGGTATATAAAGATACAGACAACTATATATAAGACGTGCACTTTATGCTTGCTGTTGATTTTGGTGTAGGCCATCTTTAGGACCACTGCTTTGGACCAAACATCATTTGTGATTACAGTGTTCTCACATACTGGGCAAGGTTAGGGAAACATTGCTAGAAATGTAGATTCACGTAGAACATAGTATTAGGTGAGAAAATATTCAGTACTGACGTTTCCTGTTAATTGTTCTTTTCTCATAATGCTGATGTTGAATTATTTGTCTCTTGGGATTCTTAAGTCATATCCTTGCAGAAGTATTTGATGTATGAATTAATAAGGCAGAGAGAGATTCAATAATATTTAGCATTGACCTTGAAATAGCTGAAATGTGTCCCTGACAAATGACTGAATTGCAGTTTTCTGAAAGTAATAATACTGAATGTACAATGCTGAAATAAAATGCTGAAAGGTTAAAATACTGAAACCAGGGCATCTTCTTACATGTTTGGGGAGTTAGATTTGTCTTCCCAGTTGCAACCCTATTGGTGCTCATTTCTGAGTTTCACTAACAGGTAGGTGTTATTGTCAGTTGATGGGCTATGTGCTGGTGCAATGTGCTTATGTATGCTAGTAGATACTCTCAAGTTCACCATTTTAACATTTGAAGATTGCGTGTTCTATACTATGACTTTCATTATGCAGCTATTCATTCAGTACATTGTCAGGTACTGACTACATAAGCATCATCCTGGACAATGGTCACAAAACACACTGATAGCAAAAAGGCTAAAAGAGTTGAGTACTCTTTGGCTGATATTGTGCAAGTTATTGTTTAACATATTATCAGTCTAAAAAATGCAGTAGTGGAAGGTGGGAGTGGTCATTATGTATATACGAGGACGCTTAACTTAGAGCAAGGGGTGGATGGAGAGAACAGAGATATTAGGGATGAGCAATGCAGGTATCCGTGCCTTAGCATGGATGTCCCCCAGATTTTTTCCTAGTTGCCACTAGGATCCAGGAATCATGTGTGGTATCAAGAGAACTGACCAGTTGTGCTCACTAGAGTGCATGTTGCCTGCAGTGGCAGAAAAAGCACATAGCAATGGAGATGTTCTTTTAGAGGTGTCCAGAGTCTATTACAATTCAAGTGAAATACACTTGGGAGAGGTGAAAGAGGCTGAAGGACCAAAATTTGGAGGAACTGGAATGGAAGCCCTGTGCTCTTTATATTCTTACCCAACTGCCAAAACAAATGTGGCAGAAGAAAACTGAATTCACTTAGCCGGAGTTGTAATTATACAAATTTTTAGTAAGTAGTAATAGCTTTCACGATTACAGTTTACCTGTATGAAATTACCCATTTTCCCAAGTGTGTGTGAAATGTGAATTCAGTAAACACAAAACACTGCAAAGTATCCCCAGAATATAAGACAAGAAATATGGGTGTAGTACAACATCTGTTAGTGGAAGAAGACAGGTGTAACAGGTGAGAGTGAAAGCTGATTGGAAATATGTAGGAATTGACTAGTAAAGGAGCTATCATAGCTGTGGCCTGGAGAATAAAAAGATTCAATAAACACAAATCAAACTTAAGACTCTTTCTCACCAAGATGGAGGTGTCTGCTACTCAGATATAGCTTTCCAAGTGCTACTGCAGTAGTAACCTATACAGTTAAGCAATTCAGATGTTTTGCAAGGCAGCTGTGGAGTGGAAACTCCAAAGTGCTTTGTCCTTTCAGAAGTGTAATTTGTTGAAAATCAGCCTGGAGATATTCCAAAGTAAACAGGGAGGAGGCGGGCTAAAGTCAGGTCTAACAGAATGAGTAGAAGAAAGGGTAATATTCAAGATACTGGAAATGGTGAGCACCATTATTGTGTTATTGTATCTGATTGGCAAAAATATGCCCTTAAAAAAAAATATATATATATATATATATATATATATATATATATATTGAAAATAGGGTCTGTCACAGTCAGACTTTCCCAGTAAACAAATGTTAAATAAAATATATACATAAACACCATTTGGACACTTATGCTACAATTGAGAAGGTGCTTAAGGAGAAACACTTCTCAATAAAGAATACCATTTGCACAGCATGTTGCATATTCACAGTCATTTTCCTGAAAGTTTGCAATTTTTTTCTTAAAAGCATTTCAGGTTTAAAAAGTTAGAAATAGCACTTATCAGAATATGTCTGCTTGCCTTGTACTGCACTGAAACAAACTTTCAAGTCTTTTAGCATGCAGTATAAAATGATGACCACATGGGAGAAACAGCTTGAATTTATATATGGCATTTCAATCCTTTTAAAGGGGAAATGGAACCTCTTAAAACTGGGAAATTTAAAATAAAAAAACAGGGAAATGGAGCTATTTAGCAACTTTGTGTAGGCTAGAGCATGTAGACAACTTCGCTTAGGTTGAAAACTGCAACAGGCATATCTAGATGCAATCACTTTGTTTTTTCACAGCCTAAATATGCTACATTTGTTATATAATGAAGACAGGTCTTGCAGTGCTGGTCTTATAACTGAAAATGAAAATATCTAGGGCTATGTGATAGGACTAGCATGACACAGTGGCAAAAATGTTTGACATCATTGGTCAGATCAAGAAATAACACATGAGACACAGATACTGAAAAAGACTTCTTGAGTCACAGCTCAAACAATGAGTGTGTATAGAATAGAGAGAGAGATGTAAAAGCAGCAAACCACAGGTCTCAAGAGCAAATGTAGAATAAAATAAATTAAAATAAGAGTGAACATATACAATGGTTATTTTGAGAGAGACAGCTAGAAAATGTAATTGGAAGAGAATTAAGATGATGGCATTGGAAACAGCAAAAGAAGGGACTGTCTTAGAAAAAAATCAAAGGATGACAACTAAGAAACAGCTAGTAGGTGGGCTAAAAAATACAAGGCAAATGACAAATTTAACAAGATGGATAAAAGTATTGGAACAGAATAGTGTGATACAGTGTCAGAAGAAGGAAAAAAAGAGTCAGTAGAGTCCTACAAAATCTCCATTAGGCTCTCTTACAAACCAGTTTTATTAGTACTGGCAGAGAAACCTCAATTACCTAGCCACACAGCTACTGCAATATCAAGCTTTACATTACATTCACAGTTATAGTTTAACTATTTCAAAAAAACACATTTCATTTTACATGTATAATAAGCAGATAAATATGCCACAATCAAGATACATTTCAGACCCCCCTCCTGCAATGCACTACAGTACCATAGCATTCTATTAATGTATGTCTGTATGTTACACATACCTTAAACCATAACAAGGTTTGTCACTGTTAAGATCAAATGCAAAACACATTTATACAGGTACTACAATTTGCATTTTGCACCACTAGTACAAATATATAACCCAAAACAAGTGGGATTGGATAAAGTAAAACAGTAGTCTTGTACAAAATGATTGACTATACCTGTGCTATCTCACTCTGATTGGTATCAGAGAGAGAATGGGGGAGGGGGGACAGGTGGCAACTGTTCATCTGTTGAGACAGCTGTCTAAAGCTCTGCTATGTCCTATCTGTCACAGATAGCACATAGCAGGACTTTAGATAAGAACTGACGGGCTGTACTACAGTTGCATCTCCTTTGTACAGCTATCACTTTCTTAGCACTGTAAAAGGATAGTACTAATCTGAAGAGATGTCTTTATCATGGTGCCAAGCCACAGCAAATAGCATGATTAACAAGTACATAGGTCAAGGATATGTACTATTTCAGATAATATGTGCTTCAGATTGTAGACTTGCACTCAGTTCCACAGCACACAGCAGTCCAACCCATCTCTCAAGAGGTAACTGTCACTTTTATGTGTCAGATTCTGGACAGAAACATTAGAATACTGATTGTACGTCTGCAAGCCTGCACAAAGGTCTGGCTGTAGCAGCTACAATACTACAATGGTATGGTGAAACGATGCTCTGGATAACAGGGAAACAACAAACAGAAACCAACCTGCATGCACTTACATTAATACTTAGGGACAGCTTAAGAAGCAAAACTGCTTAGTAAAGAAATACAGTTGCAAACACAACTGTATACTGTTTGCAGAAGTCTTCCTAAATGCACACTTTTTGTTTATAGCTTCTTAAAAGCAATACAGACTGAAATGCTGGCTTCAGCACTTAACAGGGTTATCTCCTAACATCACATACCTAGAGATAAAAAAGACTATGACACCATGCCACACACTTGAAGTATTGTAAAATAGCTATGTAGTGGAAAACAAACTGTGAGACTGCTGGTAAATTTCTGAAGAGTCAGATGTAACAAATAGCTTTCTGCAAGGTCTGTTATTATTTGGCTTTGTTTTAATAACAATAAATCCAGTGTGCCCATATGGATAACCAAAGATAAGAATGATTGATTTATTTATTTTATTTTACATTTGTTTACCAGGGATGTCTGACTGGGCCAGTGGCCCGGGGAGAAAAGCTCCAATCTGATGTTGTTAATCTTCGTTCATTCCTTACTGATGGGTTATCGGTTCCGTCCTCGGAACCGAGCTGGCCAATATCAAGCTCGCGTCAGCCAAAAACTCTCGAGCCAAGGTCCTACCCAGAATGATCTGTTCCCTGTTACCCCAGATCTCATTTGCCACATTGCTGAACAGCCGTGTCAAGCCACTCTCTCAGCTAAGTGTCTAATTTTTGATAGTTTATATATTGTTATTACTCTAAAATTTTCTCAAAAGTTTATTCTAATATTTTCCTACCCTATCACACACTTTAGATTCTCTCCCTTTAGTCCTTTCCCTTTATTATCCTCTTTTCTTACCTTGTGGTAATTCTCCATTACCACCGTTGGTAATCCTTCCTTTTCTCCTTTACCCTTTTCTTGGGTAGCCATTATTCTTCCTTTTGCTACTGTGCTTCTTCTCCACAACAGCTATGTTGGATAAGAAAAGTTCCATTGGTTTCAAGCAGTGCAAAGATGGCGGCCGTAAGTCACCACTTTCCGATGGGCCATGACTTATGTGTCTACTATCTTAATGTCTCTCACTTGACTGTTGATCCTCCGTGTGGGATCTGTAAACATTTCTCTACCAGGACTCTCAACGAGAGGAAGAATAAGTTAATTTTGAAAGGTCTCCTCAAGTCTCCTTTCTCTGAGGCTATTTCTGAGTCGGAGGGCTCACCCCCTCCTGTTAAACCCCGCAAGAGGCATTCTTCCTCTTCTTCATCGAAGTCACTCCCTTCTTCTCCCTCTGGAGATCATAGGGAGTCAACTCACAAGAAGGTGAAATTGATTACTACTCCAGTGCTGCCACCTGTGAACCTGTCGGCTCCAGGCTCGGCACCACCCCAAATGAACCTGAATACAGCCATGTCTCCTTTATCAATATTGGCACCGGAGTTCCTAGTGCAGACAACTACTGTTCCAACAGTTCTGTCGCAACCCCTAATGGCACCATCAATACAGGTTCAGTCCTCCTTCTGCACCATTGGTACAGTCACCTTTGGCTCGAAGTATGACTCTTCTGTACTCCACGGCACAGACTTTTTTGGCACCGACATGTACTTTGGTGCAGTCCTTCTTGGCACCGTCCTTATTGCTGGTGCAGACACTTTCCACTATGGCACCATACCCTTTGGGGCAGACCTTTGCCTTTATGGTGCAGACACCTTCAACTACCATGGCGCTGACATCTTCGGCGCAGACTTTTTCCACACAATTTTCTTCGGTGCAGACTTCCTTGGCTCCGAGTTCTGCACCTATTGAATTAGCAAGGACCAAATATTCCCCTTCATTAGATCCTTTTGCAAGCAGTCAGTATAGTCCTTTCCTGGAAAGGCCAGAATTGCCATCAGCCTTCTCCATGAGATCAACCAAGAGTCTTTCTGAGCAAGATGTGTTGCAGCTTGTTGACCAGTTGCTTGTGGCCAGAGGTCTCTCTCAACCATCAAAGTCCACATTCCCTCATTCAAGTGAGCTTATTTTGCCTCAAACCCCAATGTATACTCATTCAAGTGACCATATTTTACATCAAACCCCAACGTATACTCATTTGACTTCCACTCAAGTCTCAAAGCCTATTACTCCGATAGCAGCTTCCCTCCCTCCGACTCCAACAGTGGATCTCACTTTGGAACCAGAGTCATCCTTGTGGCCTTCAGTGCACTGGGTATTGGGCTCTTCTCAGACCAGTGGCTGTGCCATTGGGGAAGGCATTCCTGACTTCACGCCGATATTTTCTATGGCACCTTCCAGGGATGCTCTCTCTCTTTTACGGTTCGTGGTCCTCTTGACACTCCTGGTCTGGGGATGGGTTCATCTGTGTGGGGTGTGACCCCGGTTCTGAGGTTGTCCTGCTCTGTTCCTGGCTCCCATCCCTCCTTGGGTGGGCCAGCCTTCCAGGCCATGGAGAGGGTGCTTGCCTCCGCTGACAAAGCTCATTTGTCTGAGTCATCTCCCCCCTCTGACCACAACTGCCACAAGCTTCAACTCCCAGACACTGGGCACAAGAGCTTCAGGTCTCTCCTCCTCAAGAGACCCCCTCTTTGCAGTCTTCCCCAGAACATCCCACTGAGGAAGCACCCTGCAAAGCATTGTGTAAGAGGAAATACATTGTCTCCACCGAGGAGTCATTGACTGAAAATACGGATTTTGATGACGGGGAAGGGTCCCCACGGTCACCCTCTGATGAGGTGTCCTTTGGTGACATCCTTGAGATCCTTAGACAGAGGGGTGACTGGAAGCCCTCTAATCCTTCCTCTGAGGAATTTGTATTCCTGCAGGCTTTTTGTGCCCGGCCTGCTACCTCCTGTTTCACCCCGCCTGCTGATGAGCTCATCCAGCTCATCGTGCAGTGCGCATGGAAGGCTCCTCATACCATGAAAGCGATACCTAAGATGCCAGATAAAATATTATTGCCCCCTGCCAAGCACCCCCACTGGTCACGTGGTCTCCCAGTAGATGCTATGGTGGTGGCAGCTGCTACTAAGAAGGATTTGGCAGAAGAGAGCCAAACTGTCCATCCACCCAACAAGTAGTCCCGGGCGATTGACAGATTAGGGAAGCATGTATTTGCTTCATCAACCTTCGCCGTAAGGTCTTTGAATTATTTGGTACTTTTAACCAGGCTTCAGCGAGATCTTATCAACCAGCTCCTGAAACCTTGGCAGGAGATGTTTCTGATGAAATCCGTGATAATGTGGCTTCTCAGATAGTCCATTTTCAACTCTTCCGTGTGTCTTATTTCTCACGCAACAGAAGTGGAGGCTAGAGCAGCAGGCGCAGGTATAGTTGCCAGATGACATCTTGGATGCGCCTTTGTGACTTTGTGGACTCTTTTAAGGCTTCCTTCATGAATGCCCCTATAGAGGCTGCTTCTTTGTTTGGCCCTAAAGTCAAGGATATGCTGGCACAGTGCGAACAAGATGGCAAGACTTTGTCTGCCATTGGTGTCAGACACTCCACCCCTCAGCAATTCTACTCTAGAAATCAGAGGAGTGGAAAGATCTGGCACAAGAAATCACAGGGTTCTTTCCAGGATGCACGTGCCGAGTTTTCCCCTAGAGGCAGAGGGGGAAACTCCAAAGGAAGATGCCCCTTTCAGGGCAGAGGAGGTCTGCAAAACTGGGGTTCCAGAGATTCTTTTTCTGGCCATCAGCACTCCTGATGCGTTGCCCAACTGCTCACCTCTGGAAGCGGTGGGAGTCATTTCTCCTTGTACACTACTGCCTGGCAAAACATAACAACTGACTCTTGGGTACAACAGATTATATGCAGAGGCTATCACATCCCCTTCCATCTTTGCCCAGTCTCATCAAGAGTGGTTACCCGATGTCCCACCTAGTCAAAGGGAAACAGCAGCACACAAAATCAAAAAGCTGCTACAAAAAAAGAGTCATCCAGATGGTCTTCCCACACCAGATAGGATCCGGATTTTACTCAAGGTTCTTTTTAGTGCCAAAAAAGACAGGGGGCTGGAAACCAATTCTGGATCTCAGTACACTAAACAAATTTGTAAAAACAGAGAAATTCCGGATGGTCATGGTTCAGTCTATCCTTCCTCTTCTAGAAGAAGACAATTGGATGTGCTTTGTAGATCGTCAAGATACGTATTACCACATAAAAATGGACAAACACTCAAGAAGATATCTCTGCTTCCATATAGGAGCCAGTCACTACCAGTTTCGAGCCCTGCCCTTCAGTCTCTCTACAGCCCCCAGAGTGTTTACAAAATGCATGGCAGTGGTTATTGCTCACTTGCGACTTCAAGGATTCCAGGTGTTTCCATGTCTAGACGACTGGCTCCTTACCACCCCCACCAAGCATCTACTGGAAGAAGCCCTGCAGTATACTTTCTTAACAGCTCAAAGCCTGGGAATCACTATAAACTGGGAGAAATCCAACACAACCCCAGCTCAGTCTTTGGAATTCTTAGGGGTACTGTTGGACATGAGAAATTGCACAGAATCCGTTCCACAACACAGACTTCAGAGAATAAGACAACAAGTTCAACTGCTGCTCTCTCACCACAAATCCCCAGCTCGATCTGTACTTCAGCTATTAGGGTCAATGGCAGCTTCGATTACTATTGTCCCCCTAGCCAGATTCCACATGAGACTTCTTCAATGGCTACTTCTCACTCAGTGGTACCCTCTACAACACTCTTTGTCTTTTCAAATAAGTGTGACTCAGAGATGCAAGCAAGATTTACTCTGGTGGACGTCTAGAAATCCCCAACAATGCTCTCACCCTTTCACTCCCCATCAACCAATAGCCACAGTGACCACGGACACCTCCCTGATGGGGTGGGGTGGCTATGTCAGGGAAACTCGGTCCAAGGCACCTGGATGGGGACAGAGGCCCTTTTGCATATCAATGTCCTGGAACTGAGGGCGGTGATTCTAGCATTGCAAGCATTTCACTCCATCCTTCTGTCAGGAATTATTGCAATCTAATCAGACATGTCAGTGGTCTGGTACATCAACAAACAAGGGGCCACCAGATCTTACCAGTTATGCCGAGAGGCCTTGAGAATATGGCAATGGGCAATAGTTCACAACTGCTTTCTGATGCAACGCACATTCCCGGGAGCTCCAACGTGATTGTGGACAAATTGAGCAGGTGCATTCTACAGCCTCACAAGTGGTCCGTCAATCCTCTGATAGTGGCAAAACTCTTCCACTGCTGGGACCAGCCTTGCTGCATCCTATTTGCCTCCCCAACCAACTACAAGTGCAGCAACTACTTTGCCCTGATCTCCCCTCGGGGCCAGTCACCAAAGGGACGCTCTAGTCCAGGCTTAGCCCTTAGGTCTTCTTTATGCCTATCCTCCTCTTCCCCTCATCTCCCGATTTCTAAAGAAAGCACGACAGTTGAAGAGCAAAGTGATCCTCATTGCTCCATATTGGCCTCGACAAGTCTGGTTTCCCTTCCTCTGGCCGCACCTGCTAGATCAACCGTGGATCCTCAATCCATCCCCAACATTGATCTCTCATCCACAGGGTCTGATTCACCCCAATCTAACAACCCTGAAACTGACAGCTTGGTTTCTCCACTTCCTATGATTGCCAGGCATGAAAACCTTTCGTCCCCTGTGCGCAATATTCTTATTGCGTCTTATAAATCATTCACCAGACTAATCTATCTTAACAAATGGAAGAGGTTTTCTATATGGGCATCAGATAAGCAAATAGACCCCTTGTCAGCCCCGGTCTCTGTGGTATTGGATTACTTATCACATCTTTTCCACTCTGGGGTGTCTGCCTCTACTATCCGTGTACATTTGGCTGCCACCTCAAATTTTCATATTGGTTTTCAAGATTCTTCACTTATGTCACACAGACTCTGTAAGACTTTTTTGAAAGGGGCTATCCACCTAAAACCTCCCTTTAGAGAACCCGTACAACCTTGGGATTTGGCTTTGGTTCTGCAAGCTTTAACAGCTCCACCCTTTGAACCTGTGTCTTCTTGTGATGTAAGATATCTCTCTTGGAAAACTTTGTTTCTGATTGCAATCACATCGGCCAGACGATTGTCAGAACTTCAGGCCTTATACATCAAACCTCCCTATCTTATCTTCCATAAGGACAGGGTATCACTGAGAACCAACTCTACTTTTTTACCAAAAGTGGTGTTAGAGTGATCTATCAACCAGTCTATTAATCTTCCAGTGTTCTTTCCTAACCATACTAACAAGGGAGAGTATTCCCTGCACTCCTTGGATGTTCATAGGCAATTACGTTTTTATCTGGACAGAACAAAATCTACCCGTAAATCAGACCAACTCTTTCTGGCTTTTTCTGGACCTAGACCAGGTCATCCTGTATCAAAAGTTACATCGGCTTCACAGATGAGAAATTGTATAACCTTTATCTACAACAAAAACAATCTCTCCTTGCCTCATAGAGTCAAAGCACATTCTACAAGATCTATGGCAACTTCAGCAGCTTTCCATGCTAAGGCTTCCATCAATTATATTTGCTCAGCTGCAACTTGGGCCAAACCTCATACCTTTATTCTTCATTACAAATTGGATTTGGCCTCCAGAGGTAGAGTGTCCTTTGGTTCCATGGTGCTCAGGAATGTCCTTCCATGAGGGCTACCCAGGAATACAGGTAGCTGGGGACTCTGTTCCATCAGTAAGGAATGAACGAAGATTAACATCAGATAAAGAAGTTATGTCTTACCATAACGTTCCATCTGTATTGTTGATCTTCGTTCATTCATTACTTCCCACCCTCCGTCCCCCATCCGGAGGTTCTTGGTTGATCTTATGTACAACCGGAGGTAGCCTCTACTTTTATCTATCAACTTGCAAACTCGATCTGAGGTAACAGGGAGTAGAGCATTCTGGGTAGGACCTTGGCTCAAGAGTTTTTGGCTGACGTGAGCTTGATATTGGCCGGCTCAGTTCCGAGGACGGAACCGATAACCCATCAGTAATGATTGAAGGAAGATCAACAATACAGATGGAACGTTATGGTAAGACATAACTTCTTTTTTCAAAAACACATTAAAAACAATATAAGAACTTGATGATAATCAAGAATGCATAACTTTTGTAAATATAGGTAGCAAATAGTTCGTACATAAACAATAAAAATTGAGAGAGTAATATAAAGTGGAAAAAAAGAAAGCTAACAAATAAACTAGCATGAAAAAGCTTGTGCCATCATAGAGAAAGGACTGATCAGTAGATCAAATATCATGGTTTTGGTGGTAAATATTTATACGATACATATATGGTGCAAGAATATGGTTGATTGTTGCTATGCTAGTGTTACTTGTTCTAAACAGTGATGGCTAAGGCAGTATTGAGGTGAAGTACAAGGAGGAGGGAATATGTTGAAACTGTAGGAAGCTTGATAAAAGGAGCAGCAGTGAGCTTGAGATAGAGGGAAATTGGAATTCCATCAAAGAAGGGGTAGTTTGGATGTTAGAATTTAGTAAGGGAAGAGAGATTTTGGTTGTAAGAACAAGGAACGACAGAATGATCAGCCTGGATTAGTACAGGAGCAAAGTCAGTTTTTGGTTAGGTGTTCCTTAAGCAGTAGTTTAAATTTGGATGTGTTGCTAGAATTTAGTACAGTAAACTCTCAGTTAACCGGCACCCATGGGGATTGGTAGATGCTGGATAACTGTAGTTTCTGATGGCTTGAGAGTTACTATTAAAAATAGGCCTGACTAATGCTGTACCCTATACTATTTGTTTGGAATGACTTCCTTTCAGGTTAGGGAGAGAGGGAATTTATTCCAATCTTCCTTTTTGAAACTCGAACTCTAAAAATGTAAGGTATGTTTCTGCGGGGGTTAGGGGGGACAGAAAGTGCAACACATGAAAATTGTACTGTATTTCTTCTATTTTTTTTTTTTTTTTTGCCGGCTGCTTGAGAGTGCTGGTTGCTTGAGTTCTGGTTAATTGAGAGTTTACTGTATTGTGTGATGCATGGAATTCCTGGACTTAAATATTTGGTGAGAGAATAGAGAGTTACCATAACAGTTACTAGATGTTACTTTGAGTAGTAGTTTGTTGGAGGATGTTAGTGACCTGCCATTTGAGTAGGGCTGCACTAAGTTCTTGAGTGCTGGACAGTTGTCTGGATGGTGGAAGATAGAATGAATGAAAGTTAGTTGGTTGAGGAATAGGAGATTGGGTAGTTCAATCCAATTTAGTTTATGAAGTGCTGTTCAGTGATGTGATCTGTAAGAGAAGTTAGTAGCAATCTTGCGATTTTGTTATAGCAGGACTGCAGTTTGTTTAAATCTGATTTTCTGAGATTAATGATGTTTGTAAGGTGAGATGTTTGGTCTTCTCAGTGGATTCAGGCATGCATCAGGATTACCTGAACAGGTGTGTTCAGAAAATTAATTTCAGTGCAAATAAGTGACTCATGATACCATTTGGAAGAACAATGTTGGGGACTATATATACAGCCAAGTAATAAACGTGAAAAATAAAGTTTAAGATCTAGTTGCGTTTATAGATGGATTTCATTTTTACTGACATATATTCACAGCAAAAAAAGGAATTTGAGGTAGTGCATGTGAATCTTTGGGGTATTTACCAACAAGCTAACACAGCTTCAACAACTCCATGGACATACCAATAACACAGTAAAATGCAGGTTTTTAATTCATATTTAAACAGCTAGAGCATGTGAGGGTATTATATCAAAAGGATACCAGGGAAATGGAGTAGAATTGCTGTTTCTTATACAAAAAGAACAACTAGGGTAAAGGAATTAAATTACTGTTTCTATTTTGTGTGTTAAAGATTTCTTATACCAAAAGAATAACCAGGATAAAGGAATGAAATCACTACATGTTCTTCGTGTTTCACTGTTTTAGTCATCACACACGGGTTATCTGCCTGCAGGTAGCCCTCAGTCAGCCCCGAATACCAGAGTCTTGGGATTTCTGCGTCAGATGCTGCTGCCTCATCCATGATGTCAAGGGTACAAAACATGCAGCCGACGCCATTACATCAGCTTTTCTTGCCATGCAGGAGCCCGAAGCAGAAGCAGTTCACAAGTGCCGGTCGGCAGCTACCTGAAATTTTCGTTTTTTGAGTTTCAAACCTGACGTCATCTAAAGCTAAGTACCCCATTGGGGATCCTTTTTTTCTTGCTCTAACCGATGTCAGAAAAAGTTGACAATTGTCTTGCCTGTGGAAAGCAAATACCTCACAGAGATTTTCATTCTCACTGCGTCACCTGTTTAGGCCCAGACCACGACGTCCCTCGCTGTCAGTTTTGTGCCTTGTTCAACACCAGAACTATTCATCATAGGGCTATTTTTGTCTCTAAATTTACCGATGATCTGAAAAAATGCAAAGATAAAGGCAGAGACAGACCGCATAGGTCCAAAACTGCCGACAACGCTTCTGTTAAGCTAGTCGCCAGTCCACCGGTACTCAGTGAGGTGCTTTTGCAGCCACTGTTACCTGCTTCTACAGATTTGCAAGCCTCTACTGAAACCCATTCAGAGTCCGGTATGACGCAAGATGCTTCTTTGACTATGGAACCTGCAGATGTCTCTACCTTGGATGGGTCCGGAGCCGCTGTACAGGCACCGGCTTCTGAGGGTGTATTCAGACCTGATGTTTGTATCAAACTGACTACTTCATTAATGACTAAGTCTACCAAATTTCTCAGGCCCAGAGTTCGCACTACGCCTAGGAAACCGATGACCAAAGCACATTCTCAAGTTTCCATGCCACAGAAACAAATGCTTAGAATGGCTGAAGACCTCATTACTTTAATTAGGGGAAGCCAGCATTCCCCCTCTAAAAGACAAATAATTGATTTTCCTTCTGATTCTTCAGATCATGAGTCTGATGACTCTGACCCCTGTGATTACCAAGACATACCCTTATCTACCTATGAGGACTCGGATGGAAAGGATTCAATTCCCTCAGGCCCCCCCCCCCCGAGGACCTTTCTTTCGGTGAAACCTTGCATACCCTAAGAGAGCATTTCCTCTGTGAATGCCAGGACTACCCTCAGTGCAAAAAGAGACTCGGGGAATTTTTAGACTTGCCTCAGCATAGGCCTCTAGCTATTCCCCCTGTCCTGGATATTGTAGATGATGTCTTCATGAAATCCAGCCTTACCCCTGATACTTTGCCACCTGCTCCTAGAAAGCCTGACAGATACTACAGAGTACCTGACTCTCACAAATTTCTCTTTAAAAATCCCACTGCAGATCCAGAGACCATTTCCCAGGGACCTAAAGGTATTAAGGCTTCTACAGCCAAAAACTCTACCCCTTCAGACAGGGATTCTAAGGCTCTAAACAGATGGGTTAAGAAGATTTATACCTCTGCAACTCTTGCCATCAGGGCTTTAAATTGCCAGTTTCACATGTTGAAGTACCAGCAGCATATTATTGATCTAATTAAACAAAAAATGTTGTTGATTCCTGATTATGCAGAAAATAAGGACTTACAAGACTTAATGCATTCTGCAAACCAAGTTGGTAAACATACTTTGCAGTGTGGTTTTTGATGCCTTAGAAGCATCTTGCAGGGCTGTTGTCACTGGGTCTGTTTGAGAAGGCATGCTTGGCTGAAGGAACAAATCTTGCCAGACCATGTCAAGGCAAAATTACTTGATGTTCCATTAAACCAATAATGTTTATTTGGCTCTAAAGCAAAAGAAGTTCTTAAAAAGATGGAGGAAAAAGCTAAATCCATGCAAACTGCTAAAGATTTCTTACAGGTACAGCCACCTAGATTCAGTAGGCATTGGCCCTCAAAAAAATGGTCCTTTCCAGTCCCTTCCAGACCTTCTCAGCCCAAACCCAGGTGCAACAGACCACAAAGACTACAGTCTCAGGGTATGCACAGATCCAAACAATGGAGTGCTCCCTCCTCAAAAACTGGAAGTGGTAAGCCACCCCCTATGGAAAAAATTCACAAAGACTTGTCCTTAATCCTTCCCAGCCATGCCCAAGTACTTGCACCCCCTAGTCGGAAAACTCGCCCTGCACGCAAAAACCTGGGAGTATATTACCCAGGACAGATGGGTCCTAAACATTGTATCCCAGGGATACAGATTCTATTTCCACTCTCTGCCAACCCCAAGCGGATTGCCAGACCTTCCTCCAAACCAGTGGACAGAGGCCCCAAAGCAAGTACTTTCTCTTCTCAGTATCAGGGCTATTCAACCTATGCCAACAGAGCAAAGGGGACAGGGTTTCTACTCCAGGCTGTTCCTGGCACTCAGGAAAGAGAACTCTTGGCGCTCTGTTCTGGATCTGTCATCCCTAAACACCTTCCTGCTGGTACCAAAATTCAAAATGCTTACACTCCAGTAGCTCCTTCCTATGCTAGCCAAGGACTCCTGGCTAGTCACCCTAGACTTAAAAGAAGCTTATCTGCACATCCCCATAAGGGAATCTTGTAGGAAATATCTACATTTCAGGGCAGGCTCTATGCACTATCAGTTCTCTGCACTTCCCTTTGGCTTATCTACTGCACCCAGGGTATTTACAAAGTGCTTGGCTCCAGCCATTGCTTACTGCAGGCAGAGAAATATTCAAATTTACCCATACTTGGACGATTGCCTGATTCAAGTGGACAGTCAGAAATTGCTACTTCAGCACCTGATGTTTGTAAAGAGACTCCTAACTTCTCTGGGTATTACCATCAATGAAAAGAAATTACATCTGGTTACCCAGCCAAAAGATTGTATTCCTGGGAGCAAGCTTGAACACAACTTTCCAGATGGTATTCCTCACTCCAGAAAAGCAGGTCTATTTGACAACTTATTTCAAACTACTGGCCACCCAAACCAAGCTATCTGCAAGAAAAATACTGCACGCCCTAGGGTTCATGGCCTCATGTATTCTACTTGAAAAAATTATTTTAATTGTTCCATGACACTGTGCTGTTACTCTGATGCTTACTGTGATGGATTTGAAGTCTTCTAAGACAGTCTTGCTGACTGGATTCTGCTGAAATCAAAGTCTGGTTATAGTTGCATTCACAGTCTGTTGCATACAGAAACTTGCAGAATATACACTGATGAGAGAATATACTTTGCAGAATCAACTTTAGAGCAGTAACAAATAACTTTTTATAATAAACCAAACGGACTAATGTTGCAGCTTAAAGTACTGTTCCACTTTACTTCTCATATAGTACAGATGATGTGAGAGATGTAACATTTACCTCAGGACAAATGTGTCCCTACTTTACCCCTAACATAACTGAATTTAATACAGATTTTATATATATTTTTAGTTAAACACACACCCTCTTGGTTTTGGAAAGATACTGTCTTGATGACGCAAATGCTGACACATCTGTTCTTGTGCAAATGCTGATAAGTAAACTGTCTTCAAGGAAATGCCTTGTGGATTAGAAAAGCATATTTTTAAACTTTCTTAGAAAAACATGTCCTATTGTCAGTTCTTTAAAGAAAGCAAATTACATTCTTGTCACGTCTGTAAGAAGTCCGCTTTCTTGATGTGTGTGTAATACACTCATAAGCAAGTTCCTTATTTTTCTAAGCCTCAGTCATTTAGTATGGATGCTAATTACATACTACTAAACTCTGTTTCTGCATTTAAGCAAGCTTTGTCTTATTCCTTAGTGATGATGCATATTTGTAGCAAAGTTACATTCAACCTTAATATCTTGTTGAGCATAATCTTACAATTCCCTCTTTTTATTTTTTATAGAAAACACATTAAGAAGCACAACTCAAAATGCAATTTCACATAGTTAATACAATGACAGAAAAGCCGAAAGACATAAACAAACTACTAAAACTGAATATATTTAACAACTTTTTCTTTTGCAAACCATTTTGTGAAACTATTTATTAAACTATAGACCTTTGTCTGATTTGATCATTTTTTGGCTGTTTTCTTTTCTGTTGCCTTTGCTGTCTACTTCTACTAGTAGTTATTTGTACCCTCCTGTATAATTGATTTGAACTGTATGTATACTATAACCCATCTGCTGGCTATACTTCATGTAACTAAGGTTTTTTATTTTTATCAGTGACATATATGCACAATTGTGATATTTTATTACAATTACCAAATAATGTTGCATGTGAGCATTTTAACAATTATGTTTTAATAACAATAAGTTTTTAGAAAAACTCAAGCTACTTGTTTAGCAGTCTTGTTTCTTATCTTATCTGCTCAACATTTCCTGTAACTATTCATCCAGTCTAGGAAGGTCTGAGCTCACATTTCAGTTAACCCTTTTAGCATTTTTCCTTTAATCATCTGTTAGTAAAATGCAGTTAGAAAACACTTAGTATTATATTTGTGATTTGTATAACTATGCAAACTAAACATTATTTTACAATTAGCTTACATATTTTTTAACTTTTGATTTCAGTATTTTTTTATTTATTTAACTGCTCTGCCATTCATTTTACAAAGACTGCTTGATTAATACCATCTGTGATTTTATTTCTTTTTAAAATTCAGAACTTTAACTGTTCGGTGTGGTGTTACTATGCAATTATAAAAAAATGTAAAAAATAAATAGATATTAGCTTAACTAAGACATTTACATTATTTATATTTGCTGTTGTCTGCATGTTATTCTTGTGCATTGTATAAAAAGAAAATACATGCATGTCAGTCTTGTCACTTTGAAATCTTTATACAAGCATGTCAGTGTTGTGACTTTACATCTTTATCTTATTAACATTTTTATTTAATTTTTATATACTAGAACTGTTTTGTTTACCTTTTGACTATGCTATGAGAATGGCAGTCATATGCTCTACTTTACTGCAGTACTGAGAAATATCTTGCTTTAATTGAATGGAAGTTTTAAACATTTGAGAATGATTTGTATTTTACCATCCTACCATGTATGCTTAACCATTTTCAAAACACAAACATATAAAATATATCTCTTTTGTACAGATCAGCTGTAGTTTCCTGCTCTTTCCCAATGTATGTAGGAAGTCAGTCTCTGTCAGTTCAGCTAATTTATTTTCTTCATCTTGTAACTGCTGTTGAAGAGTCTCCTCATGGTCTGCCTGATATGTCACATGAACTTGTTCTGCTGAATCTGAAACTCCTATGCACTTTTGAAAAAAATGTTTGTATAACTTGTCTAAACTTCCTGAACTCATTGTTTCGGTCTCTTAGAAGTTTATTACATTCTTTTGTAACAAAATATACCAGAGGTCCTGTCAGTAACTGATTTGACTCCTGTTGTAACTCTGAAATAAACCTTTCACATGTGACAGGACATAACTGTTCAACATCTGAATCACACAATAAACATTTGTCATACCCCACATGGTTTTCTTTGAGATACCAGTCAAATATTGTAATACATTTGCATAATGCCTTACTATCAACCTGCCCTAATGTTTTACATTTACTAATATGCTGTGTATACCAACATTGCAATTTACTAAAGCTTGGTTTACATTTGCTTGAATTATGTCTGAAAATATTCATACTGTCTAATAACATCCAAAATGTCTAATATCCAAACTGTCTAATATCCAAACTGTCTAATATCCAAACTGTTGAATAGCATCCATACTAAAAAATGTGATGTTAAAAAAAAAGTCTTACCAGTTAGCAAGAAAATAGGTGATCAGGCTGTTGTTGCTGATGGTTGGAAATTTTTTCAGTCACTTGAGAAGCTGGTGAAGCACAACAGGCAGCAGATTGCTGTATAAGTAGATATCCACCTTTTCTTGGAGAGTTTATGGCACTGCGACTTGAACTTCAGTCTCACTCCAGATGTAGACGTCTAAAAAAACTTTACTACTGCAAGCTGCATAAACTGGAATACTTCTGTTTAGGATTTACACATACGTACAAATGTTAGTTACTGGAATTTGACTGAAGTGACCCTCTGCAGGGCTTACTCTTCCCTCTCTCTGTGTTCAAATGTTTAGGTTCAAATGCAGGTAGGCTTGGCATTGAAAAATTAATTTTATGGTGCCAAAAGCACTGTGCTGTTACTCTGATGCTTACTGTGATGGATTTGAAGTATTCTAAGACACTCAGTCTTGCTAGCTGGATTCTGCTGAAATCAGTCTGGTTATAGTTGCATTCACAGTCTGTTGCATACAGAAGCTTGAAGAATATATACTGATGAGAGAATATACTTTGTAGCATCAACTTTAGAGCAGTAACAAATAACTTTTTATAATAAACCAAATGGACTAACGTTGCAGCTTAAAGTATTGTTCCCCTTTACTTATCATATAGTACAGATGATGTGAGAGATATAACATTTACCTCAGGACAAATGTGTCCCTACCATACCCCTAACATAACTGGATTTATTACAGATTTTATATATATTTTTAGTTAAACACACACCCTCTTGGTTTTGGAAAGATACTGCCTTGATGACGCAAATGCTGACACATCTGTTCTTGTGCAAATGCTGATAAGTAAACTGTCTTCAAGGAAATGCCTTGTGGATTAGAAAAGCATATTTTTAAACTTTCTTAGAAAAACATGTCCTGTTGTCAATTCTTTAAAGAAAGCAAATTACATTCTTGTCATGTCTGTAAGAAGTCCGCTTTCTTGATGTGTGTGTAATACACTCATAAGCAATTTCCTTATTTTTTTAAGCCACAGTCATTTAGTATGGATGCTAATCACATATTACTAAACTCTGTTTTTGCATTTAAGCAAGCTTTGTCTTATTCCTTATTGATGTTGCATATTTGTAGCAAAGTTACATTCAACCTTAATATCTTGTTGAGCATAATCTTACTCTACTGATTCCATATGCAAGACTGCATATGAGGAAACTTCAATGGTACTTAAAAAGTCTCTGGTGTCAACATTCCCAGGACCTGGAAATGATGATTCCTATCATTCCCTGCCTAAGGACAGAGTTCCCTTGGTGGGCAGAGGCTTACAACCACAGCAAGGGACTCCCTTTCTCACAACCCCCACCATCCAAACTCTGACAACAGATGCATCAGACTATGCATGGAGGGATCACATGGTAGGCAAGTGGAGCCCAGAACAAATTCACCTGCATATCAATCAAATACCTTATCCTGCCAGGACAACTGATAAAAATAGACAACACCACAGTTATGTGGTACATAAACAAGCAGGGGGGAACTCACTCCTACCCACTCTGTAGGTTAGCCATGGCTGTGTGGACACAGCACTTAAACAACCAAGTGCACCTGCAAGTTCAATTCCTGCCAGGCAAACAAAATTCACTGGCAGATGACTTAAGCAGGAATCTAATGGACCCACATGAGTGGAAACTGGAGCCAAACTCATTCAAACTTCTAATACACAGGTGAGAGACACCAGAGGTAGACCTCTTTGCATCCCCCCAAAACCATCAACTAAACAAATGTTGCACCAGAATTCCCCACAGCCAAGCTTGGAAAGTGGATGCCCTATCCTTCACATGGGAAAACCTCTCAATCTATGCCTTTCCCCCTCTGCCCCTCCTTCAAGAGTACTCCTCAAGATCAAACAGGACAGGCCAAGGACAATCCTTATTACCCCAGACTGGCCACACCAGCACTGGTACCCACTCCTACGCAGTCTAACAGCAGTGCCACCTTGGCATCTACATCAGACCCCCTCTCTGCTGTCCCAGCAGGAGGGACAGATTTTGTATCCTCAGCTGCAAACCCTGAACCTGACAGCCTGTCTTATTCCCTGAATACATTACCAGCAAACCTCAGCAAACAGGTGCTGGATGTTATCCTTGAGGCCAGGAGGCCCAGTACTAGGATATCCTATTCAGAAAAGTGGAATAGATACTGTTCTTGGAGCCAGTCTCAAGGGAAGGACACAGCTATGCCCTCCTTGCCTCAAATCCTAGATTACCTAGCAGAGCTGCTCCACAAAGGCCTATCCTTCTCATCAATTAAGATTCATGCCTCTGCCATCTCAGCTCATTACAATACTGAGCCACCCCTCTTCTCTCACCCTCTGGTCAAACAGTTCCTGAGAGGAGCTAACAAATTAAGACCCCCAAGGAGAGCTCCCACTCCTCCCTGTGACCTTACCTTTGTACTAGAGAAGCTCACGCTTCCCCCTTTTGAGCCTGCTGCTACAGCAGAGTTAAAATTCATCTCTTGGAAAACAGCCTTACTGCTAGCCATCACTTCAGCAAGAAGAGTGTCTGAGTTAAATGCCCTTATGGCTGTGGAACCCTTCATTATCTTCCATGCAGACAGGGTTTCCCTCAGGACTTAACACATCCTTTATGCCCAAGGTGGTAGCCAGTGTGTCTTTAAACCAATCCACCCATTTGCCAACCTTTTTTTCCTAATCCTCAGAATAAAGGGGAAAGGATCCTGCACTCCTTGGATGTGCACAGACAGCTTAGGTTCTACCTTGACAGGAATAAACCTTTCAGAAAATCTGACCAGCTGCTAGTCAGCTTTGCTACGGAGGCAGAGCGCAAGGTCATTTCGAAACAAACCATTTCTAAATGGTAGCACACTGCATCCATTCGTGCTACAAAGACCATGGAAACCTACTCCACAGGGGATCAGGCCTCTACAGCTTTTCTCAGGGGAGTACCTACCAGGGACATCCTGGAATCTGCAACCTGAAGTTCTGTACACACCTTCACCAAACATTGCCACTTACCTATCTTTTCTAAATCCAGAGCTGGATTTGCCACAGCAGTCTTACAAGGCCTGCTATCCAGCCCTACTTACTTCCTGACTGCCTCCACCCTTCCTCAGCTTTCGGAATTAACCCAAGTGTGATGACTGCAACAGTGAAACATGAAGAACATAGTACAGTTGTGTACACTTACCATAAATGTAGATGTTCGAGTGTGTATTCACTGTTGCAGTCCTGGTTACCATCCCTCCAGCCCCCTGTCTTTCTATATTTTCTACCTATCCTCTTTTTTTGCCCATATCGTATGGAAATGGTATTTACTTTTTACTGGAGGTGTTCCACACCATTTGATTGCTTCCTATTTTGGGGGTTTCTGACATCTGGGGCAAGAAAAACTGATGTAATGGCGTCATCTGCATGTTTTATACCCCTGACAACCTGACATCATGGATGAGGTGGCAGCACAGGTTCATAGGTAGGTACAAGACTATCAGCCCGAGGGTCTACTTAAGCCTAGCCAACAAGGTTCCCTGGCTTATGCCACCCAAGAAAGTTATTTTCCTGTGCTACTGTCGAGCAGAGACACAGAAGTGATCCCCGGGGTGTATTTCCTATTTCCCATCCATTCATCAAGATTTTTCTTGAAGAGTGCTAATGAAGAACTTTGCTTGACATAGATGGGTAGCCTGTTCCAGAGTATGGGAAGTCTCTGGGACAGGAATCTGTCCCTCCAGCATGTCCTCTTTATTGTGGTGACAAGGTTTAGGTCCCTAGAGCGTGTAGCTCAGAGGGATTGGGATTTCTTTAGGTGTAGCATGTCCAACAGCTCTGGGTTTGACATAGTTTTATATGTTAGGCAGAGATCACCTCAGAGTAGGCAATATGCTACGGAGTAAAGCTGGAGTTTTTTGAGACGGTCAGTGTAGGGCATCTGTCTGAGGCCAGTAATCCTCTTTGTGAGATACTTCTGTGGCCTTTCCAGCTGCTGCAGATGTCTTGTGAGGTACATTCCAAAAGGGGGGATGTTGTACCCTATAATGGGTCTAATGAGTGTTGAGTAGAGGGGAACAATGACCTCTGTTTTCCTGGATGAAAACCCTTTTATGATGAGGTGTGCCACGTAAAAGGACTTCCTGACTACTGTGGCAATGTGACTATCAAAGGACAGACTACTGTCCACCTGGGTCCCAAGGTCTCTTATCACATATTCGGTGTTAAATAGACTACTGTCTATGTAGTAGTTCATGGGTACAGAGTTTTTACCAAAGGGGGTGACAATGCACTTTTTTTCATTGAGCTTGAGGCCATGGCTCTGGCACCAGGCATCTGTTTCAGTGAGGCCCTTCTGTAGGATTCCTACATAATCTGGGGACTCTGCTATGGCTCCTAGTTTGCAGTCATCTGCGAACTTCGTTAGCCAGAGGCCTTCTGTGTTAGCCTGTACTTCAGAGAAGTAGATACCATACAGGAGAGGTCTCAGGACTGAACCCTGTGGTATTCCACTTGTCACTGGTTTGAGGTCAGATTTGGAGTGTGCAACTTTTACAGTGTGGGTTCTGTCAGACGCAGAAATCCCAAGACTCTGGTATTCGGGCAGACTGAGGGCTACCTGCAGGCAGATAACCCAAGTGTGATGACTGCAACAGTGAATACACTCGAGCATCTACATTTATGGTAAGTGTACACAACTGTACTTTCTATTTTCTGTTACAGGTTTCCTATACCAAAAGGATAACCAAGATAAAGGAATTAAATCACTATTTCTATTTTCTGTTTCTCCTAAAGGGTTTTCACATCAAAAGGATAACCAGGGTAAAAGGTTTCCTAGCTGAGGCATGAGTTTAGTCATAGGTTCTAGTGGGACCCAGTGTTATAAAATCATTCTTTGTAGCATATAAGAGGCAAACACAAGTATATTAATTATCAGCAAGAAAAGGGCAGATGTGTGACCTAGTGCCTTTCAAGCCTTTAAAATAATTAATTGCATCTGCACGTCATGTATATTCAGAGTTCTAATTTGAGTGAAATTAGCAAGAACATAGGTGCTACATGGGAGGCAGAAAATACTAGAAGGGAGTGACAGCATTCAGGCTTCTCAACAACTTTGGGGCTGAAACTTAAGCTGCCATTATGAATCTGTGAAAATATCATACATGAATGCAGAAATGAAAACAACTTGCCGAATGTGATGCATTCAATCAGTAAAGGACAAAACTCACAATATTAAGGTCAGGATTTATAAACATATTATGTATTAAGCAATGTATATTTGCACTGCAATCAAGAATGTGCAGAATGGTGCAGGCCAGTAGTGATTCATAGTCCCATGTTGCACTAGCTAAACACAGTCATTATGTATCACTATGCTAAAAGGAAATGCTGCACTAATGTGTGCCTGACTATAAAAGGCAAAGTACATCAAAAGTATTAGAGCTGCAGATCATGAAATAACATAGTGTAGCCTTTAGCACCACTGGTTCTCATTGGTATGCATGAGGTGATATCCACACCTGCAGTGACATTATCATCATCAAGTGATCATTGTTTTACAGAAGATAGGGTTATTATACAGGCCTTGTTTGGCATGTGTCAACCACACACAGAATCAAAAGGAATGAGTTGCCTTCCCATACCTGTGGAGGAAACGATATGTGTAAATGTCTCTATTTTAGCTATTTTTCTGAAATCAAGTGAGGACATGCTGAGTATTTCATAGGCTTTTGACTCTAGTATGCCTAGCAAGCTCCTCAGTATAATGCTTTTATAAATGGACTAGTACATACAGTTTTCTAATATTAGAGGAAACAGCTAACACCATACATGCCTTCTGTTATATTGTCCACCTCTCTGAGCTGCTGCCATAGATTGTACACGTGGCAATAAAGGCCTCAACTAAACCGCAATCACAAAAGTTTGTGAACAGAAAAGGCTAGCATTCCGTGACCTGCCAGGTAGGGGGTGGCATTCAGGATATCATAACTAATGTACCTCCACTACACCCAGGCAGTATGCATGATTTACATATATGGCACACATAGCAGCTATATCACAGTTTCCTGCATATTGAAATTCCACAGGCTGTCTAGTCAGTACATAGAGGTGCTGCTGCTAACATTAAAATATTCAAGTATGTGTTATGTGTGCAAATATAGTAGCCCCACCTCAGATTATCATACTATGTTGCAGGTGATGCTGGATACCCATGGGAGCCCTAGCTTTTATTGTCAGTATGGCAACCCCAGATAGCAGAAGAACACCACTATAACACAGCACACACACAAACCCATAATACTGCAGAACATGTGCTCATCCTGCTCAAAACTCACTTCCACTGCCATGACATGTCTGGGGGAATACTCCAGTATGATCCTGCCATAGCCTGCAAGATGTTCTTAGCATGCTGCATGCCCCACAATATGTTGGCAAGGAAAAGGCTGTGTAGGCCCAGGATACTGGTATAATCAGACCATACATGTACATGGACTGCAGGGAATGTGCACCAGCGTCATTTTTGGATGAGAATGTTGTGAAACAGCAATAACTGACAGCTGCACAATGACCCCTCAGATAGCAACAAATGAAGTACATGTCAGCACTGGTGACACTATCATGTCTACCCTACATTACTCATTTCACACACCAGTCTGCCTTATCCAACTGGGATGAGAGTGTTGTGAAACAGAGACAACCAACAGTTGTACAACAACCCCTCATATAGCAACAAATGCAGTACATGGCAGCACTGGTGATATTATCATGTCTAAACTACACTATTCATTTTACACACCACTCTGCATAATCCAGGTGCGACTCAAACACCTATTTTTTATTCTTCTAACTTATTTAGTCAATACAAATATAATCACACAAGAACTTTAACGTTGACTTTCTTTTTTCCTCCCTATAATAACATCCCTGATATTCTCCCTACAACAACTGCACATGATAACTCTGTTCTTCCTATGTCCTCTTTTTTCTTCTAATTATCCTCTCCTGTCATAATGTTCCGTAAGCAAGAACTATAACACTGAATTTCTTTTCTTTCACCATCTAACCCTTCTTTACTTATTATCTCTGTATTTAACCAGACAGCACATTTTCACAACTCAGCCTTGCTTTAATCTCTGATCACATGTACATAGTAAAATCATCTAACGTAACCAATTTTGGTTGGTATTGACCCAGTTTGACTATCTTATTTGTTGCATGTCCATCTGTCATACTATGTTGCTGAAATTCTGCATGTACTTATACTGTGGAAGTTTTCTCCCTGGGCCTCCACTGAAAAGGGGCACTGTTGCCTAGTAAGACTTTACCAGCAAATAAATGCCAAAAAAACAACAAATAAGTAAAATAAAAATCTGATGACTGATCCAGAGTGCTGCACATGTCATAGGTCAACTGTAATAAAAGATTGTGTCACACACACACTTGCAATGCTGTAGAATGGCAGGCATATCCACCTCAAAAGCAGTGCACTAATTTGTCACCACAGTCAACAAAGGAACATTGCTAGTGGTTGCAGTTTCAGGGACTCCTTCTCTTGTGTGGATGGTGAGTGCTCAGTCTGTGCAGCCTCAAGTACATCTATGAGCGAAGCCACACCTTCAGCCATCAGACTGCAACTCGGGTATCTGTATTTTGTCATCAACCCCTGCAGAAGTATCACCATCAGCCTATTATTCTTCCTTAGCCACTACAGGTGTCACTGTAGCAGTGTTCTACCCTATCACTACACATTAAAGACACACTGGTGGGAGCATGAGTACTATGCAAAAACTGTATCAATGTGACATGCAAGCTAATGGTGTCCCGGCAAGATATGCCACACAATCCCAACCTATCTCTGCTGACATACTTAGATGGCTGAATAACGGACACATAAATGCTCCTATAACACATAGGCAAAGTAAATGCTTTGGTTAGCCTATATTCTCTATTTGTAGTGCTATTGTACAGCAAACTGCTAAATATGGTGAAAAACTGGTGCATCATCCACTGAGATAAAGGGAGGTGTCCATTCTCAAACCAAAGTACACTCCTCCACAGATGATTCCAGAGCAATTGTCCCTCAGCAGGACACCAAAAACACATCTGGCTCTGTCAGCCTTCTGCTTCCAGATGCCCTTCCAATGGCTGGCCTCTCAGCTGCAGTAGAACATGCCTTTGCTTTGGAATGATGGAGCAGGTCAGTAGCACATTTATGATATGGCTGTAATGTATGACCATATCCCCAGTGGTCTTTATATTATGAACAGTGGTCTGCCACACCTGGTCCCATAAAAACAGGTCAACATTCCTTCATCCCAGAAGATGCCAGCCATGTACCATAATTAGCTTTAGTAGAACATTATTTTCTGCAAGGGTGAAACTGTCCAGTCTATTAGCCTTTTCATCTTTCAGACATGCAGACACCTTACAACAAATAACGTAACTGAACCATAGACTGTATACTACTGAACAGGTTCCTATCGTGAAATTGAACAGGCTGAAGAGCGAATGGCTTTAACATTGGAAATGCCATTCATCGATGTGTTTTTTGTGAGATTGTGGTACAGTGAAGATCAGAAAGTTTGTCCTTTCCTCACTGTAGTGCAATCTTGGAGTTGGTATATATAATTAGTGGGGGATGCAGCCCCCCACAAGAGCGACTTCGAGGTATGGCATTTTTGATGTTTAAGTCGTTCGCTCTCCGGTCTTTTTGATCTTGTAATATAGACCCACTGAAACAGGTAGGATGACAGCTACAGATAAACCGATAACCTAGTTATACAATACTATCTTTGGAAGGACAGCTATAGGGAGCATGCTATATGGTATTTAGAGGCAGAGACAGTTATAAGGTATGCCATATGATAGAACTAGGGACAGATATGAGAATACATACAGCAGGTATACATCCCACATATTGGTACATACCCAGTCCCCACATGATCATCCCATTTGTGAGGACCAACAGTTAGGTATAGGATATGACAGTCATCTCCACTGCCAGCATGAGGTGACACCTTGGGAATTGTTAGTGACAGTGTAATTCTAGTACAGTGGGAAGATAGTGTTTATGTAAGAATAGGTCTTCTATGTTTAACAACGCAGGCCACCATAAACAGATATTCTCATTCAGAGTCAGATCGTGGTCAAGTGGTCCTAGGCAGGGTAATGGATTAGGGCCCCCACAGCAGCACATCCCCAGTCATTCCAGTATCCCATTACTTGGCTATTTCTCCACAGTTACCATAAACATTGTTCAAACCTCTGTGTGCATACTATTTTCTTCATATTTCGACAATGATTAGAGATATTTAAAACTTTTACTTTAAATTTTATAGCACAAACACTGATAGCCATTTGTTAAATAAAGCAATACAGTCTCACAATGAAAACAGACTTAGCATGAACAGTAAGCTTCTCTGCCCTTGAAATAGCATTAAAACCCACCTTCAAAGAAACTACATCTGGCCAGAGGTGGCTTAAGTTTGCCTTTAGACTGTTTTAAACCATAAGCCCCTTGCACACATTTCTAGGACCACATATGCATGCGTGTTCTATAATTCACCATCCTTGTTGTGTCTTTTGGCTTTTTCCCGGTTAGGGATCGCCACAGCGGAACTCCGGTCCGCTAATGATTGGCAGTAGATTTTTACGTACCGAGTTGCCAGCCCTGATGCACAATCTTCAACAAAGGTACACCCATTCATGCATGTCTCCACACAGAAGATGCTTTAGCTGGGAATCGAACAGGACAACATCTTACTGTGAGGTGACGACACTACTGCAGCACCACCACTGCAGTTCATGATTCACCATCCTGATTGTATTAAATTATATATTCCTTGTATAAGCTGCAGTGGTGGTGCTGCGGTAGCATTGTCGCCTCACAGTTAGACGTTGCCCGTTCGATTCTCAGTTAGAGCGTCTTCTGTGTGGCGACATGCACGAGTGGGCGTTCCTTTGTTGAAGGTTGTGTGTTAGGCCCGGCAAGCCAGCACATCAAAATCTACTGCCAATCATTAGCGGACCGGAGTTCCGCTGTGGCGACCCCTAACCGGGAAAAGCCGAAAGAAACAAACAAACAAATACAGAACATTTCAACCACAAAAGGCACCTCAAACTTCTGTCATTACAATTCACCAATATCAGTCAAAATACACAATCTTTGCAGAAGTAAAAGTCATCTGAATAATTCCACAATAGAGATGTATAATGAAGAGATTGTTGCTGGCAAACAATGTTACATATCAGTATTTCATGTACAAATTCAGTGCCTGCTACCCTTGAAGAATAAACTTCCCATGTTAGATTAAAAAATAGTAAGCTGGTAATATTGCAATGGTAATGGATGTCAAACTGGCAACAGGTTCATACTTACTAGACACATCATCCAAAGGGAGGACACACTCAGGAGTGCAGCACCCCCATCCTCCATTAAAGGAGATGCTACAATATTAGCACTCCATGTACATGATGTGGGAGAAGAACTCACAGCCTTCTGCACCAAAAGCAGGTATGTTATCTGTTGTGCTACTAACACTGCTTTTAAAATTTATAGCACTAACACTGATGATGGACACCATAGCTCTCAACCTTCCATCTACAGAATGTGGAACATTGCTTCTCATAATGTGGAACAAATGGGCAAAATGTGGAACACATACTAATAGCTTATTAACAACTTCAACTATGAAGTTGACAGAATGATTAACTTTATTTTATACATATTAAGCATTATTTTGCTGGATTAATATGATTCAGTATTATTTTCCATGGATATCAGTAAAAAATTTTTATCACTGAATTTGTGACAGACCCTTGTGAAACAATTAGGAGCATGGACATTTTAAGACGCAAAATGAGGTACTCTTGAGTGGTATGATAGTCATTTGTTAAACAGAACAGTTACAAATTGGCATAAGCTACAGTAAACTTTTCTTCCCTTGAAATTCAACATTCTTTGAAAATGCACAGAAGCTCAACACTGTTGAAAATGCACAGAACAACGCTCTAAAAAAGCACAGAAGCTCAACATTTTTCTAAAATGCACTGAAACTCAACAGTCCTTGCTAATGACAGTTTGGCAGTTGGTGTAGAGGATTCAGGCTCTAGGGTCCTGTACTGAAGGTATAGGGTTTGAGCCTGAATGAGTTAACCAATCTGCCATCCCTAACTGGAACATTACACACACATACACACAGAGTTCTCCACTAACCTCCTATTTCATGAAAGAGCTCTTCTTCACATTCAAGCAGAATAGCATACCTCGAAAATCTCTCACACACACACACACACACACACACACACACACACACACACACACACACACACACACACACACACACACACAGTTCTCCACTTATGTCCTATTTCATGAAAGACATGTTCTCTGAGTTCATTCAGAACAGTATAACTTGAAAATGTCTTGCTCCATTTCAGTTTAAATGTGCATGCATTGCACTAGATGCATGTACAGACGCTACGGACATTCTGCATGCGTCCTTAAAGAAGAAGAAATGTAATGCATGCAGATGCACACAGAGTGCATTCTTAAAGAAGAAATGTAAGTTTTTGTGGCAGCCCCAAACCCATTGGGCTCCTTTCCCTAACTAGTGGGCCCTGGGTGACTACCTAGTTTGCCTAATGTTGGATCTAGCTCTGGTTTCATTCCTGGGTGTGATACAGTCATGGCTGAGGATCTGCACACTGAAAGGCAGAATAATGTGGCAAAATTGTTGCTATGGGGATTTTGCAAAATGTCTATGAATCGCTTTATGTTGCTGCTGCACATCTGCAAATTAAAGCTCTGCAGATGCTCTCTCTCCCTGACATTTTGTGGCTTCAAACTTTTGCTGCGGATCTGAAGGAGTACAAGAGCTGTACTGTAGTTCTATGTGGTGCTACTCACAGTTCAAAAATCATATTGCAAACATGACTCATATTTAGCCATTTTGAAGTAACACCATTTTCAGAAGAGATTCAGAATGGCAACTTCTTCTAGCAACAGAGACTGCCTGCATGATACATGAAGTAGAGCCTACTGGGCCTCTAATGGCAATAGCTTTGGGAAATTTGATGCCTGCTGTGACCTGACTGAATAATTTCCTTGGCCACAGGCATCATCAGGAAGGTGGGGGGGAGGGGCAATGCAGATATCATTTTGGTGGATTGTGGTGGTACAGGATCTCCGACGATTTCCATGCATAGAAATAGGCAATTTTGCTCTAAATTGTACAGTAAGTGGATAGCACTGCATTTTTTTCTTTTCTCCCTCTTATCCTATTATTTCTTTGGGTCTGTTGATGGTACTGACACATATCTGTTAAGGTTAATAGCTTAGGAAATATGTGTGCTTCTGTGTAGATGTTCTGTGTCACACTGAGGTGATGGTAACACTTCATGTAACATGGACACTGTCATTTTGGTTTCTGCAGTGACGTGTGGTGGGGATTACACTGTACCATCTCATGGCGTATGCACACTACCTATCTTATGCCTGTATATAACTGTGTGATATTCTGCTTATCTTGCGTAATATATGTGAAGAGGGCACACACTTGCCTGCTGCTAGCCATGCAGCTAAGAGGGCAAATGTATGGGAATGTGACTTGTATCTGTTGTTCGAGCAGCTTTCCTTATAGTTGTCATAGTTCCGTAATGTGCACTTTCTCTTTCAGCATGAGTTGAATATGACATTTGTCATGTCACCTACCACAGGCGGTAGGAGAGACATGTGGCCAGCCATGGTTATTTTCACTCACAAGCATTGTTACATGCTTTAAATGCTTTCAGTTCATTGTCAGGATAGTTTCGCTTACAGCAAGTTTTCCATTGCGTCTCCTCACCACAGGTCCACATGATGTATTTGCATAGTAAGTACCTCCAACCATCCCACCCTTGCTTTGTCTGTGGCTGAGGGGTATGAAGGAGCTGAGAGTGCCTAATTCCAGGGAGGTTTTGGCCCTTCACCCTCAGGTAGACCACCAGCATTGCCTGAGGTCCAGAGCTTATCCAATCAGTCCTGTATTTGTTTTTGATCGACTGTGTTATTTAAAATCTATATTTTATTTTTTACACACTGTTTTTCACTGTTTGTAGGAAAGAAGGTATAGCTTGGAAACAAGAAGATTTACTTTGATTTATATTTTTGTTGTTTTACCTTTAATTCTCTCTGTTGGCTGTTAGAATGGGATAGGTTTTAGACAGGCAAACTTTACTCATCCCAAAGGGCCTATTTAGCTATAAATTCACATAGACTACAGACAGGACGATCCAAAACTTATCTGAGCAGTCCTGTCTTGGTTTGGATTTATTGATCTTTACTGTTAAAAAGAGGTGTGACTGCGAGTGATAGTGAGCATATTACAATTGTTGGAGTGTATAGACCACCAAATTCAAGTGCTGATGATCTAGAGGAATTCATATATTTCTTGCATGAAACACAGGAGGGAAAAATAATAGTGGCCAGAGACTTAAATTTACCAGAAACAGACTGGAATAATATTGATTCAATAACATTAATAAGGAAATTATTCAGAACGTATATTCAGGAACAACAATTGCTTCAGATTGTAAAAATAACTACCAGGGAAAGGAACATACTAGATGCTGTTTGTGTTCCTGTTACGTCATGTCAAGTTTTTACCACCATTGACTTGCAGCGATCATGGGGTTATAAAGGTTAATTTGTTGCTAGCTAATTCTGCCAAACTGAAATTTAAACCAATGCACAGAAGATTAATAACGGATTATATGGAATCCAAACAGTCACTATGGAAAACTAATTAGAGTGATGTGGTCAGTGGAAAAACTGCAGAAGAAATGTGGAAAATTTTAAAAGAGAAATTGCTTGAATGCAAAAAAAATAAAAAAAAAAATGTTTAATATCAGGATCTAGGCATGCAGCTTCAAGAGAATATGCTTCCATAAGAGCAAGATACTTGATTAAGGGGAGAGACAAAAATAGGTCGAACTGCAACTTTGAAAACTGAAATAAACAAGCTGGACAAACTAAGCATAGTGTGAGACAAGATCAAGAAAAAAATGAAAAAACATATAAAGATATTGAGCATACTAGGGAACTAATTTATAGATACACAGGATGTAGAAGGAGTGAAGACATACAAACTGATAAACTGTGTGTAGATTCTAGAATTTATTCTCAGTCGCAACAGATTGTAGGATATTTCCAAAATCTTGTGCAAAAAGTTTGGTTCCACAAAGGGGGTAATGAGTTGTCCTAGTGACAGCTAGGTAACATCAGATAACGAAACCAAATTAGATTTTATTGAAAAAAGAACTATGCAAACTGGATCCAAACAAAGCACAGGGAGGAGACTGAATTAGTAATAAGGACCTGAGACCACTTCAGCGGGAACTTATAGTACCATTATATTTATTACTTACTAGGTTTTATAAATAGGGGGAAATTCCTCCAGATTGGAGACATGCACTTTTTAAACCTATCTTTAAGGGAAAAAGGCATAGGACAAACCTAGAGTCATACAGACCCTTAAGTCTACTTTCATGTTGTGGAAAAATAATGGAGAAGGTAATATTGGATGTTATTGTCAGAAATGGAAAGGTTGAGACTTGAAACCATACATCAGCATGCATATCTTGAAAACAGATCTATTACAACCTGTAACATGATGTTCTATAACAATATAATAACCATTATGAATGAAAAATTGTGCTGTGATGCCATTTTAATAGATTTATTTATATTTAACTTCAGCATTTTATACGGGTCATACACAGAACACTGACCAATAAATTAAAACAGCTAGGTATTGATGTATTCTTGATAAGATAGATAGCTGCATGGCTTACAAATAGGACATGGCAAGTATCATACAACAATCGGACAGGTGAAATTCTTGGTTATAGTCAGGGCATCTCACAGAGTTCTGTCCTAGGCCCATACTTGTTTAGATTGTATCTTTCAGTTCCATCTTTTTCATCTGAGGTGTTCTACAGTCTGTATGCAGATGACATGAAACTGAGTAAACTGATTACTTGTGTTACAGATAAAGCATGTCTGCCAAACAAAATTGACTAAATTGACCATTTGGACACAGGAGATTAATATGCTGGTAAATTTATTTTATTCTATTTTATTTTATTATATTTATTTTACATTTGTTTATCAGGAAAGTCCCTCTGGACACAGGTCATTTTTCATTGGAGGCCTGGGGAGAAAAGCTCCACTTATATGATTCACAAAAAATATATAAATTGACAAAGATGTAAGACATTATATGAGAATACAATGCATTTCCAAAAGTTAGATACTGTAAGCATTATAAACTACATAGAAATTTACAAAGATGAAAGACATGATGGGTGTAAACAATAACAGTTACATAGAGATATGGCAGATTTCTGTAAGAGAACACATACAACACACTATATACATGCTTTTTAACCATGTTGATTAATTTAAGACTAGTTTCCTGACATTTAACTCTGCATGCTAGTAAGTTACTATACAGATTATACCTGGAAATTTACAATTACAGTAAGATAAAGACTATTTTCCAGACATTTAAAATGCAGTTTATACATGATCATATACAATTTGAAATGGGAGGAGGTTAGGTACGAAGTATTTGAAGGCTTAGAAAGTTATCTAATAATGAGAGAGGAAAGTATGTAGTTAACAAGGCTTGAAGTAGGGACTATTCAGGACAGTTGCAGGAGCACAGCCACATGTCAATTAAGTGCAATTTTAGAAGTTTCTTAAACTGTGTAGGAGAGTTGTTTGAGGTTATTGGGGTTGGGAGTTTATTCCATATTTTTGGAATGGAGTTTGAGAAGACTGAGTCCACAATGGCATTGTTAAATTTGGTAAAGTCTAGAAGTAGTTTGTTACTGGAATGGAGAGTTCTAGAAGCAGTATATCGTTGAATTAGATTTTCAAAAGCAGGAGTATTATCAGGTTGGTGCAGTATTTTGTGAGCAAAGGATAATTGACTATAGTGTAGTAACTAAGGAAGCTCTAGCCATTTTAGCTGTTTCAGAGCAGTACAGTGCCGTGGTATGTCTGGTGTGCCATGCCAGTGGCAAACATGGCAATGTTATAGGTTTATAGGTAGGTACTAGGCTATCAGCCCAAGGGCCTAAGTAAGCCTAGCCAACAAGGTTCCCTGGCTTACTCCACCCAAGAAAGTTATTTTCCTGTGCCACTGTAAGCAGAGCCACATAAGTGATCCCCGGGGTGTATGTCCTATTTCCCATCCACTCATCAAGATTTTTCTTGAAGAGTGCTAATGAGGAACTTTGCTTGACATAGATGGGTAGCTTGTTCTAGAGTATGGGAAGTCTCTGGGACAGGAATCTATCCCTCCAGCATGTCCTGTTTATTGTGGTGACAAGGTTTAGGTCCCTAGAGCATGTAGCTCGGAGGGATTGGGATTTCTTTAGGTGTAGCATGTCCAACAGATCTGAGTTTCACATAGCTTTATATGTTAGGCAGAGATCACCTTGGAGTAGGCGATATGCTATGGAGTAGAGCTGGAGTTTTTCGAGATGGTCAGTGTAGGGTTATTTGTTTGCGGCCAGTAATCCTCTTTGTGAGGTACTTCTGTGGCCTTTCCAGCTGCTGCAGATGTCTTGTGAGGTACATTCCAAAAGGAGCATTATAATCTATAATGGGTCTAATGAGTGTCGAGTAGAGGGGAACAATGACCTCTTTTTTCCTGGATGAGAACCCTTTTGTGATGAGGTGTGCCACGTAGAAGGACTTCCTGACTACTGTGGCAATGTGATTATCAAAGGAGAGACTACGGTCCACCTGGGTCCCAAGGTCTCTTATCACACATTTGGTGATTAAATAGACTGCTGCCTATGTAGTAGTTCATGGGTACAGAGTTTTTCCTGGGATCAGTGGTGGCTCCCCCTTTGTGGAGTGGGATAACTGCTGCTGTGCGCCATTCAGTAGGCACAAAGCCTGATGTGAGGCTATGATTGAATATGGTGCTTAGATAGGGAGCCAGTTCATTCTGAAGTTCGTGTAAAACGCAGCCTGGGATGTTGTCCAGTCCCATGGATGCTGTGTTTTTGACTTTAGAGAGTGCAGCTTTACTTGCGTAATTGTGATTACAGGGACTCTGCATTCTTCATGTATAGATATGGGCCCTTTAGGGGGTGAGAGGGGGGTAAAGTTAGCATTGAACCTATCTGCCAGGATGTTGGCAATATCAGTTGGTTCTGTAATTTTCGTGCCATTGTGCTGTAACTCAAAGCAGATCTGGGTGTTGCCATTGAGATTCTTGATGGGTCTGTATTACCAAATTGAAAAACACTTTACGCGAATACCTAAACATCGACACCTATAACACGAACCGTGAAAATCCCAAACGCACTAAACAGCGAAAAATAAAATAAAAAACTGTCATAGTCGGCCAACCCTACCACCCGCTACATATTACCTACCCAAACAAAATAAATAAACCACATACATACACTAACTAAACCCTACTTCTAACATAAAATAAAGCACCAAAACCCTACTTCTAACCCTACACTAAACTCCACATACACAACTATCTATGCACTATCTTTAACCCTTCCCTAACCCTAAGGTCCATAACTACCGCACACTTCCCCTACAGACATACACCCAGAAAAAATAAATAATACACATACATAGAGTTAAATAAATCCCTACTTCTAACACTACACTATGGGCAGGATTCACGAAGCCTCCGTGTAAGAGATACAAGGCTTACACGGAGGCTGCAGTTAAACGGTGTGACATCAGCATGTCATGCATATGCATGAGGGCATGCTGAATCACACCTAAGGCTAACACAGTCTGTGGAAGACAGTAGGGGGCGTGTCCATAGGCCAAGCCCTGCAAGCGGACACGCCCCCAGAAGAGTAAAAGTGCCCAAAGTAAACACCCACGACAGAGGCCATGGAAATGTGAATAAACACAACACAACACATGCCCCCACAGACTATGAACATAAAATATATAAATGAACATGTTATATATTTTTTTTTAATCGTAAAGATGTTTGCCCGTGAGTGCGCTCGTTTGCGCGGGCGTGCCCGTAGCTTAGCCACAGTTAGCAGTCAGTGGAAAAGCATATAAGAACTAAATATGCAAAGCAAGCCAAGAAGCAATAGCGTAGCGGTAGAGACATCGGCTGAAGAGCAGGCAGTCATGGTTCGAGCCCCCACAACATCAATTTTTATTTTTAGTAAAATAAGCACAAAACAAGTCCCTGACAAATATGTACACATATAAAATTATATTTTATGTAAAATGTAATGAAATAGTCCATATATTGTGAAGAAATGTGAGATAACAAAACAATAAAAAATGCGAGATGTGCCTATAGCTGAGCTACAGTTTAACAAGGTGAGTGCATCTGCCCGTAGGTGAGCAGTGGTTTAACAGGTGTAAAATGAGTGCCCATAGGTGAGCAGTGGTTTAACACGCTGAAACTGTGTGCCCCTAGCTGAGCTGAGCATAATATGCGTGCTAACAGCCAAATGAAGAGTAAACCAGCGTAACCCATTTGCGCGGAGCTGCACACCGCGCCAACAAGCTAACCGATGGGCAACGTTGAGCAAGCTGTATCAAAACTGCCTTTACACAGACACAACCCCTAGCCTGTCTAGACAGTCATAAAAATATAAAAAGCAGTGGCCAGGTTCGAGCCCAGGATACCATGCACCATAGTCAAGGTACTGAACCACTAAGCCATGACAGCAGTACCTAGAAATGCAGTAATAGCAAATATATAGGAATGAATACAAAGTGGAGCATGACAAAGCAGGTTTTGTGAAGTTGATACAATTCCAAAATGGCCAATCACAGATAAGTGCGGGAAAAACGGCATATATAAGCCCCATAGGCGGGAATACACAGCATAAACGATTGTAGAACTAACTTGCAGCCAGAATGTCAGGAGTAGGTGAGGGTAGTTGCTTTCGAGCACACAGGTGGGGCGTTGAGCAGTCCAGATACATGGTCTGGCTCCTAGTCCACAATCATGAGGCCCAACTCATGCAGGGCCAGGTCCTATAGGGAGCATATAGGGCCGAGGCGTGGGACCGGTTGGCTCATGATCTCACCAGTGCCACAGGGATTCCAAGGACTGGTGAGCAGGTCCGTCACCACCATGCGGACCTAAAGAGACGTAAGCAGGACCAATTGAGCCTATGGATCCAGGAGGCCCGGCAAATGCCCAATGCCCCACTACTGAGTAAGTTACATTTAATTATGTATGTAAGAAATTAAACTAGCTGATATTATGGAGATGTGTATTCCAATATTACTTAATTTATATTACAGCTGCAGGTGTCCATTCTGTGAAACGCAGAGCCTATGGCGATAGGCTGGTGCAGTTGCGCCACCAGGCAGGTCAGTAATCCACTCCCAGTAACTGTAAAGAAATATAAAAGTATGACAGTTAGCAAAAGAGTGCAGTGTAGTCACTAAGTAATAAAATGTGCAAGTAACAGTGTAAGAGTGTTTGCAAGTATTGCTTGATTACAAAAGTGTGTTGCAGTCTGTAATCCAAACAGAAAAATGAAAATGTCTGAAATAAAGGCTGAAATAAAGATGCCCCACCTGTAATATAATAGTACACAACCTGCAGCAGGCTGAAAAGTACAGCTGCAGAAGATGAGCAAATCACATGTGTGAAATATATCCCTGTTGAAATACTGAAACATGACAGAAGTGAGACTGCTGGAAAGGATTGTAATAACTACAGGTAAAACATGTCAATAAAGCCTAGAAGTAAATACCATCCTGAATAGTAAAATGAAAACAAGTGAGAGAGTGTGAGAAAGGGTTATGAATCCACCAATAAAGTAGTAATAATCCCTGAATAAAGTATACTGCAGGCAGTACAGAATGAAATGAATGTGACAAGTAGAACCAAACTGCGAAATGTGTTCAAAGTGTTGCTGCAGCTGGAATGTGTATCCCAAAATCTGGATATGTTGCTCTCAGTCTGCAATATGCAGATAGTATGATTGTCTGAAATACCAAACATCCACAGTTGTCTATAGCTATATAAAGCAAATGTAGCAGGATGATGTAGCTGAACAAAGCCAGATATGAACGTGTATGAAGAACAATAAAATGTATATTGATGTAGCAGTAACAGTCCTATCACCAAATTGAAGTAGTTATCATATAGGAAACTGTAGTTAGAACAGTAGTGTGTATATATGTGCAGCTATTAGAAATGTACAGCATATGTATTGGTATTCGAAGGTGTTAATATTATTTTCTTCACCCCACCCTATAACCACATATAATCCATTCCACGTGAAATTGGTATGTGCAATCACAATTAACACCCCTGGACATTTGTCCTGTTGGGTCATAAATATTTGCATGTACGTTGATGCATCTGCCCTGTTCATACATCCAAACCTGATGGCCTGTTGCCATCAATCAACCCTGCATGTTGTTGGACTGTGTATTGCTGTTCAAATTATGCATGTGTTATGCTCGCTGTTCAATGGTGTGAATATCTGGGTGTTTGGTTAATGGGAATACTAATGCATGCTGTTACAACTAATTGCGAATGGTATTGTATGTTACTAACCCAAACTGTCATGACATAATGCAAAACATAGGACAACAGGGAAGGCGGGTTCCAGCGGACCCACCTCTCCCACCTCAGCTGGCGAGTGCACCTGGCACTAGTGCCCAGTCTGGACCCTCCTCCGGTGGCCCTGTGCCACCTACAGGTGGAAGCGCTGCAGGGGATGGGGCCCGTCCCCCCTCTGCAAGTGTGGCCGGAGGAGAACCACCACTCACCCTCCATAGCGTCCGGACTGTGGTGCGTAGGGAGATCCGGGACTCTGTTCTTGGGCCCCTACGCCAGCTTGAGGCACAGGTGGCACAACTTATGGGCATGCCTGTTGCCCGGCCTACACAGCCCCCAGCACAGCCCCGTCCTGGGCAGTGAAGGAACAGTGGCAACTGCCCATGGGTGGGATATCAGTTCCACTGTTGCCATCTGTGGGCTCATGGGCTCTGGATATCCAAACATCCGTCCCCGTCAATTGTGTAACCCCCCCACACATGTCATACACCGCCCCTGTATGCATCTTGTTTGTCTTGTCTGTTGACCTACCCAACCTACCTCCCCAGCTATACCGACTTCCTTCACCTGACATACCACTCTCACCTGAAAAAAAAAAAAGGGCACTCTGTACCCACAAAAAATTACGCCCTATACATAGCTGCCCATTCCACACACATGTTTGCTGGACATGGAAACTATCAATTACAACTGGCTGTACAACAAGTATTATTGTTGTCCTGACACCTCTCTCAGGGGTGGAAGGTTTCAAATGTCACACCAAATTACATACATATGCACAGCTGTTGCTGATGAAGAAATGGGCAGCTATGGGCCTTACCTACATCCCTCCTGCAAAACCCAAGCTTGTTTCCCTACTGTCTTACCCTCTTTGTGACCCCTTTTTCACCACTTTCCTGTCTCCCCATTTTCATTTCTTTCAAAGAAAATAGCGCGGGCATGCGCCAGAGTAAGCACTGTTAAGCAGTTGTAAGCGGGTGTGCGCGGAGCTGAACGCCAGTGCGCATGCGGGAGCTCCACGCAAACCAGCGCTAACCTGGTTACAACTGCTTAAAAGTGCCTTAGTCACTCTGATTGACAGGTTCTGTAGTCAGTTCAAATGCAAAATAAAATCCCACTGTCAGTCCCGAACCCAGGACCTTGGAAACAGTAGTTTGCATGACCTACCACTAAGCCATGACTCTTATACAAGAACATTGTGTTAAAATAAATATATCATGTAATAGTAGGAATGAATGTAAAGGGAATATAGGATGTGTAGTACACAAAGCATGTCATTCATACTTACTGTCAAAACTAGTGGATTTCCATAATAGTAGTGTGTGAACAGAAACAGCCATGCTAGTTGGTAGCTAGTAGGTAATAATGTCAGTTAATGTACATATATAAATGTATGTATATTTACATATATATATATATATATATATATATATATATATATATATATATATAGTTGTAGGTGTCAGTGTGCATACACACTTACTACAGGAAACAGGAGAGAGGAATGGAGAAATGTGAATCTACAACACAGCCTGAATCATGAGAGAGATACTAACCTTTACACTCACAGAACAGTGTCCACAGCATACCAGCATGGTCCCCGCCCTTACAATCTGAAAGGGCAACGCCTATCTCACATACCCTTTTATAGCACTGTCCTGAAATCACAGTGAGAACTGCAATCAGTACACAACTGGCTGCATGCAATTAGCAAATGCTGGCTTACAATTGGTGCAGAGGCCATCACATGGACTTATGCAGATACCTACAAAAGCATCCTGTACTCACACTCCACATATGCAATACGTTCATTGCACTGTCTGGAGGCAGACAGAGAGAGAGAGAGAGAGACAGAGAGAGAGAGAGAGAGAGAGAAAGAAAAAAAATAAATAACAACACAAACAACAACACACGGTACACAAACTGAGTTGAAGCTGTCAGCAGTGACAGTACCAAGCCGTGCCAGCAGCAGCAGGAAGCTGTAGTAGCGGTAACACAACCAGCTGCGACAAACACAGGTAATGTAAAGTAACAGGTTAATAGTCTGCATACTGTGAACCCTCCATATGTGTCATAGGTCTGTATCTATAGGTATGTCCATGTGATATGTTGTGTGCACGTAGTTCCACCCAAAGGGGATGACTATACATTACATGTCATTCAGTGTTAGGCCATGATCCTGGCAGCAGTTGTCCGTTGCAGTGAGGCCTGTCTGTAGGATGTGTGTGTCAGCTGGTGTAACGACTATGGCGCTTAGTTAGCAGTCATCTGGGAACTTTGTCATCCACAACCCGCACATGTTTGCTTTTACATCTGAGAAATAAATGCCAAACAAGAGGGGTCCTAGGACAGAGGCCTGTGGGATACCACATGTGACTGGCATTGAGTCTGACATGGCTCCTACAATATCGATATTATGGATTCTGTATGTCAACCAGTGTGCAACCCATCATGTGACATATGTAGTAACATGTAAGCTAATGAGCTTGTCTATGATGCCTGAGTGGAGTACTGTGTTGAAGGCCTTAGGCAAGTCCAGGTAGGCTGTATGGATTGCGTTGCCCTCATCAATGGCTGTAGTGACTGTTTTGAAAGGTCAACCAGGTTCAAAAGGCAGGATCAGCCCATCACAAAGGCAAACTGGCGGGAACAAGTGTCTGCAGGTACCCAATATCGCTGTATATGCATCCCATACTGAATCATTCCATAGCTTTGCAGACCAGGCTGGTTAAGCTTATGGTGCAGTAGTTCCCAGGGTCAGTAGAGGTGCCTCCTTAGTGGAGTGGGACCACTGTTGCTGTATGCCAGTGTTCAGGTACATATCCCGTAGTACGGCCAAGGTTAAATATCAGTCTTATATGCGGTTGTATGTCCTCTTGGAGTTCACGTAGCACACATCCAGGGATACCATCAGGTCACATTGATGCTGTGTGTTCTGCTTTGCTGAGGGCGGCCCTCACCTGGACATGTGAGATGATAGGGAGGTTACATTCAGCTGTGATAAGTATTTCTAAGTGTGGGGGAGAAGGAGGGGGATACGTGCACCGAACCTGTCTGCAAGAATGTTGCCAATATCTGTGTGTTCGGTGAATGTTAAGTAGGTGTGTAGTAACTCAGAGCATATCTGAGGTGTTTGGTCCATATGTGTAACATAACTGAAGAAGGCCTTGTGGTTATCTATAGTGTTCGTGGACATTTCCCTCCCAGAGTAGGCCGTGGATGTTGTTATGAGAGACCGTAGCTTATTACCAGTGCTGACCACAGATGCCTTCCCTTAATGTGAATCTGCTCTGTCCTGCAGTAGCCTCCTTCTATCGTTATACAATCTGCCTTTGGCTGGGGTCCACCGGACAGGATGCCTAACCTTTGTGCATAGGGTCTGGGTTAGAAATGTGTGTGCATGTTCCATGCAATCTTTGGGATGTCCGTGGGAAGCATTCGCAAAGGGGTCAGCAGTGTGGGTTGTGGCTTCCACTGGCCCAGTGGGCTGCATGGATACCATCTCAGTCCTAACAAGTGAATAACTGTCTAATCACATACATATCAAAGTAGTCTACTGTGCTGGTGGTGGTGGTGGTGGGATATGTATATCCAGGCCGAGTAACTTGTGTCCAGATCACACTAGTGGATGGCGTTCCACATACAGTACCTTGGTATGAAACCCAGAGTGAGGTTGTGCATTGGACCCGTCGCAGTGTGCTGACCGATGGGGCATGCTACTATGTTGTATGGAATGTGGCAGGTATTGTTGCACAGGTGTTGGCTGAGCACTGATATCTGGCCATGTACTTGTGTATCCACCAAGAGACACACACATGCTACATATGGGAGTAGTAGTATATCACTACAGTTGAGTATCATGTATAGTATGTGTGCCATATATTGCTGACATAGTCTGCTGATATCCTGTTTGTGTTCTCTTCCAGGGACATGGCGCGTCAGCGTAATCCTGCCTACTCTGCAGCAGAAGATGAGGAGATACACCAGAGCCTGGTGCGGGATTATGACATACTGTTTTCCCGCACCAGCCAGAATCAGCAGGAGAGGGCTGCACTGTGGCAAGACCTTGTCCGTAGGGTAAATGACATTGGCACGCATAATAGGACATATGAGCAGGTGCGACATCACTGCAGTGATTTAATCAGAAATGTCAGTCAGCGTACTTCGGATATCCACAGGCAACAGGTTGCCACAGGAGGTGGGGTGGCCACACATCCCCCCCTCACCAGACTGGAGGGGCTACTCCTAAGTGTTGTGGCTCCAGCCCCGGAACAGCAACAGCAATACACCTGCATCATGATGGAGGCTGGATCCACACAGCAGCACGACATGGAGCATGCAGGTAATATGCCATATGTACACTTGACTGTTCTGTACACTGTTAGTTTATGCATGTGTAAGGTGTGTCCGTGGTATGTAGCTGTCAACATAGTATGTAATTGTGCAGGTGTGATATTGCCAATATCAGCAGCTGACGTGTGAAAGGCAACTGGTGTACTACTGCACTGTATCATATGCAGTATCAATGGCACAGTTGTGCCCACTGACATTAATCTCCTCATTTCTGCAGGTCCCTCCGGTGTTACAGCAAGGCAGCCCATCCATGCTGGTGAGTGTGTTTTAACAATACCTATAATAGTCCTGATAGTGCTAGTAATACTAGTGTAACTCAGTAGTGCTCTGTGTGTATACTGCAGGGTGAGCATGTGTGCATGTGTGCCTGTGTCCACGTGTGCATGGGTGCATGTGTGCATGTGTGCCGGTGTCCACATGTGCATGTGTGCATGTGTGCCTGTGTCCACATGTGCATGTGTCCACGTGTGCATGTGTGCATGTGTGCATGTGTGCACGTGTCCACCTGTGCACGTGTCCACATGTGCATGTGTGCATGTGTGCCTGTGTTCTCGTGTGCATGTGTGCCTGTGTCCACGTGTGCACGTGTGCATGTGTGCAAGTGTGCATGTGTGCATGTGTGCATGTGTCCACGTGTGCATGTGTGCATAAGTGCATCACTGGTAACATTGTGTAGACATTGTAAACTGTGTTTCCTGTCTTCCTCCCACAGGTTCTGGTGCTGCTCTGGTGTCCTGCAGCAGGGAACCTGAATCTGGTGCCACAGGTACTGATAATGATGATATCTGTGTAATGGCACAGGAAGGTGTGTCAGGGTCGGTCATTGGTCAGCCAATTGACAGTACACAGCTGTCAACCCCATCATTGCGCACAGTCATCCTGCCAGTACATCCTATGTCACCATTGTCCCTAGGTGATGGACAGGAAACAGTGGGCATTGACCAGGGTAATGTGGTATCTGTGGCACATGCTTCCCCACACAGCAGCCATGGGCAGGGTCCTGCGATGGTACCACACAGACAGTTGCCCATGGGTTCTCGTGGGAGCATCCATGGGCATACTGCCTCTGGCAGACGTGCCCAAAGAGGTCTGTCAACCTCAGCTATGTTTCGGGCTGTCATGCAGGCACAGTCGCGTATGGAAAGGTACACCAGACAGGGTCTGAGGGAGCTGAGAGCATGTCGCACAGCCATGACTGACAGTATGCGTGACATCGCGGATGCTATCCGTAATTTCACCGATGTCATAGACAGACGTTGTGGGGACATATTACAGCAGTTCCACAACCACATGTCCATGAGCCAGGGCAATGGTGGGCGGTTGCGGCGTCGACGTGGCCGTATGCCAGCAACAGCAGCAGCTGGCAGTCGGTGCAGATGACAACAGGCCCGCGGATGCCCCCATAGTGCCAGCAGCAGCCCCAGCAATGCTGGGTCTGTGCTGTCATCGGAACGCCCCAGGAGACCACGTGCACGTGGCTCTGGACAGTCCCAACAGGGACCTGTGTCCAGTCAACACACTCCCGCTTCTGATGACAGTACCCAGTCTGGCTTAGTACCAGATATGGTCCATAGCACCCCTGCCAGGCACAGGTACCGTGTCCGTGCCCACAGACACTGATCTGTATGACCTGCCAGGTGCAGTCTGTGGCTGTCCACAAACTCCTGTATATGGCAGCCATGAGGTGGAACTGTGTGCGTGCATACACACATGCAAAATGTTAACACCTAGGGCTACCACATACACGCACACACTGCACCAACAGTGCCCCACCCTGTACTGCTGTCCCTCACCAACACACATACACACACATGTCAATTGGTGGTATCAGTGGCAGACTCAGGCATACCTAATTCACACCCTGTGCATATGATGAAACTGTGCCACCTCCTGCAATCTCCAACATCAGTGCAGGAACAGGTAAACACGTTGCTGATGCACAGGGTGACTACATAGAAGTGTATTAGTAGTATCATGTTGGTAACAGTACAGTGTGCTGATATGACTGTGTGTATATCCCAGCATGCCTGATGCAGTAACCGTATGACTGTCCTGAATTGTTATCTACACCCATAGTACGTACCAAAGTTTAACAGCTGCACATTATTGCATACCGGTGGTAAGGATGTCAACAGATAGCCACATACATGGGTAGCACAGGGGGGAAGCTAATGCAAGTCGGGATACGCAATGATGGACATGTACAGTAATGGTGGCAAGTTGCCCACATCGACTATGCAATGTGGATGTTTGCGCATGTTGATATGTGTGCAGTACCAATGTAATCCAAATCACAATTAACTATGAGATAATATCAGTTCTACCATGGACATCTGAGCTGTGCATTCCTGGGTACATGTTGATAGTGCCTACATATTTGCACTGTTACATACTGCTAGTGTTACCCCTTCTTTGTTGTACAATGGACTACTTCCAGCCCTGTTTACTGTAGCTTTGTTTGCATGCATGTTCGCTTGGGGTTCCCTGGAACACTGCTTCCACCTGCAATGCAGAATTACAGTGCTTCTGTGGACTCCTAGTGACATCTGCATAGCGTACTATACGTATGTCAAGTTTACACATGACAGAACGTCACTGTCTGTCCTGTTCGCATGTACGTTGCCTGTCACATTGCACATGTCTTACCTGGCATTTACCCACGTGTGCAGTCATATATGCCAGTGCTATGAAATCAGTAGCAGTACACCCACACATACACACCTTCAGTATGTTGTTCCCCATTGGCCTTATGTGTTGGTAATCACCATGGCAATCACACTACTATGGTAGCATGTGCAAAGGTAACCTGTGAATCACCTCTATGGTCCAGTTGTGGTTTATGTGAGTCATGTGGCAATGTCACAGCTGCCACATGTATGCAGTCAACCCTCACCCCTGGCCAGGAACGTACAACACATGTGTGGGATGCCACCACATAGCCAATCTGGGGACTGAGCACTCTGAACCCAGTAATGCCATACCCTGTCAGGTGGCATGACATACTACAGTGACTACAATACCAGTCTGACATAGACCCGCACTGACAGCAATCTGAACACACTGGGGCATACTTGGAGACTCAGAATAGCATCCTGCCTGAGCATCACACACCTCCGCAGCTGGCACACAGGCATACGTTACGTCGGAACAGAGCACATGCCACACATGGCACACACATCCCGTGTGCCACACACTCACAGCCTGTAGGGCTACACAACACACCTGCTACAGATGTGTCAGGTACCTCTCTTGGCCGCTGCAGTGGGGTCCCGCTCAACAGGCTGTACATGGTGAAGGTCACAGTGATATGCCTGTGGGGCACTATGGTCCACCACAAAACACATGCATACAGGTCAGTCAGAGGCATGGACACATATGACTCAGTCATTGACCATGCCACTATGGATGACCTGAGACATACCTCCCTGGACTACATGATAGGGAACCTAGAAGGGATCTCTCAGCATGTGGCATGGGCCAGTATGAGCCTGATCTTGGTTGCCATCATGCCCTCACCAGGTATGCTACCACTATATGTAGGAAGGGTGTTCTATGTCTACATTCTGCTCAATCTCCAATGTCATTCATAGGGTATCCACTGGCTGTCAACGTGTGCTTACATGCTAGGGAAGCCACAATGATTTGCGTGGGGCAGCTTGCACGTGACACCCATGGGCCATTGTATATTGGCGAAGCCCCTTGATACACAAATAGTGCCTTTTGCTGCAGGACACGGATTACATAGCCACCTCCGTGGGTATCACACAGGATAGGACACTAACAGTGATGCTACACAACACCAGCAGTGTACACCGCAAGATGCATGCACTGGACACTGTCCTCAGCACAGTGAACTACAATGTCTGTGCAGTACCAGAGTCCTGATTCATGGCTCACAGGTGCAACCCATCTCTGCCAGGTTATACCTCATACCATGCCTGTTGTCCCCTACACATGTAACACACATGGACAGGGGGGTGGTATCCCAAGGCACCACAGATACACACACCTCCAGGTTGTTGGCACAGCACAAAGCATCAGGGCCTATCCATGTGCAGCTAACAGTGTGTTGGACTGCCTTCTGGTTCATAGCCTGGCACACACAACCCTCCCATACACAGGAAACCCACCTATCCTCCATAACAACACTGGCAATATGACAGTCTCAAGAAATGTCTTTATATGGCTGGACTGCATCCAGCCAAACATTGTGCGTGAGCATTACTGTAGCTACAACACACTAGCTGAAAGGTTCCCAGCATGTGGTCACTGAATTGCAGTGGAATAACATGTTACCACTCCCACAACAGGTGGGAACATGCAGCACCTGTTCATCGACTACATGTAGACTATATGGCCCAGACCAGATGTGTATCCCCTGCTGTAGGTATTTTACCATATACAACCCACACTGTATAGACACATACCGTGCGGACCCTGCACAGTAAGACACAGTCATATTGTTATGCATTGCGAATACCATTTATCCACTCGAGGCACGTGTCAGACATGGTAACTACTGCAGGTCACAGGTATTTATGTGTATGTGTCACACACATACATCATGTGTGCATTGCCATTGCTGGTTTAGGCAATGGCATGCATTGTTATGCACAAAGACCCACACAAGGTCATATTGTGTGACACAACCACACGTGGCAGTTGTGGGTTTCCAAAACATACCTATCTGTGCTCTGACAATGGTAATAGACCCAGTAGCGGAGTGCACTATTGGCATTACTGGCCAAGTAGCCCTGTTTGGCTGTGCTGATAGTGTGGTGACATCCCCTGTGTTTACTGGGGGAATATGCAGCATCTGGTGTATTGTAGTATTTGCCAAAAGGATCTGTTCTCTCACACTTACAATTACACACACCCTACTACCCCCACACACACACACATACACCTGCCATTTGCAGGATTCATACCCCTCCCTAACTATGTCACGACACATGAGAGAGACGCATTAGCGAAGCACACTATTTGGATTACTAGGAGGTTCTTTTTCTCCGGCTGTACTTATAGGGTGCTGACATCATCAGTGTTTGGAAAGGGTAATGTGCATCATGTAGTGTGATCTCCAGATTGCCAAAAAGCACATGTTTTTCATACAGAATTGCACACACACAAACTCCCCACATCCAAACACACACACACTTGCCATTTGCAGGTTTCACACTCCTACCTAACTATGTTATGACACTTGAGAGAGACGCACTAGCAGAGTGCGCTATTCGGATTACTGGGAGGTGTCCCTTCTCCAGCTGTATGTATAGGGTGCTGACATCATCAGTGTTTGGAAAGGGTAATGTGCATCATGTAGTGTGATCTCCTGATTGCAAAAAAGCACGTCTTTCATATAGAATTGCACACACACAAATTCCCCACATCCAAACACACACACTTGCAATTTGCAGGTTTCAAACTCCTACCTAACTATGTTATGACACTTGAGAGAGACGCATTAGCAGAGTGTGCTATTCGAATTACTGGGAGGTTTCCCTTCTCCTGCTGTACTTATTGGGTGCTGACATCATCCGTGCTTAGATAGGGGAATGTGCATCCTGTAGAGTGCTTTCACAGTTGCCAAAAGGGACATCTCCCTCACACAGACTTGCACACACACTAACCCCTCTCCACACACACTGGGCAGTTTCAGGATTCAAACCCCTACCTAACTATGTTATGACACTCGTGACAGACGCATTAGCAGAGTGCGCTATTCACATTACTGGGAGGGTTTCCTTCTCCTGCTGTACTTATAGGGTGCTGACATCATCAGTGCTTAGATAGGGGAATGTGCATCCTGTAGAGTGTTTTCACAGTTGCCAAAAGGGACATCTCCCTCACACAGACATGCACACACACTAACCCCCCTCCACACACACTGGGCAGTTGCAGGATTCAAACCCCTACCTAACTATGTTATGACACTCGTGATAGACGCATTAGCAGAGCGCACTATTTGCATTACTGGGAGGGTTCCCTTTTCCTGCTGTACTTATAGGGTGCTGACATCATCAGTGCCTAGATAGGGGAATGTGCATCCTGTAGAGTGTTTTCACAGTTGCCAAAAGGGACATCTCCCTCACACAGACTTGCACACACACTAACCCCCCTCCACACACACTGGGCAGTTGCAGAATTCAAACCCCTACTTAACTATGTTATGACACTCATGACAGACGCATTAGCAGAGCGCGCTATTCGCATTACTGGGAGGGTTCCCTTCTCCTGCTGTACTTATAGGGTGCTGACATCATCCGTGCTTAGATAGGGGAATGTGCATCCTGTAGAGTGCTTTCACAGTTGCCAAAAGGGACATCTCCCTCACACAGACTTGCACACACATCAACCCCGCTCACCCACACACACACACTGAGCATTTGCATGGTTCGAACTCCTACCTACCTATATTATGACACTTGAGAGACGCATTAGCAGAGCGCGCTGACCGAATTACTGGGCATCTGGTCTGCACCTGCAGTATTTATAGGGTGCTGACATCTTTATTTCTACAGAGGTATGTACATCTAGTACTACCTGTCAGGTGGGGGATAGCATATATATGCATTAGGAGCCACCTACATCAGGGTCAGATATGCACATCGCACTGGCAGGTTATGTTCTATACCATGCTTCGTGACCACAGGACCTGTAACACACAACACAACCAGTCCAGAACACCACTCCCACATCCAGGACACACACTTTGCTTCCCTGGGAACAGTGCCGGGATATGCAAGTGTTCACATACACCATTCCAGTTGTTAACATCAGGTACAGGCATATTGTGTGTGGGAACTACTCAGGCCTCTACCACTTTACCCTACAGCCACTACAATTTGTGGGTCCATGTGCTATTGCAGAACCACTCACCACAGCCACATGGGGGAATACATATTGCACCTGTCCATCTGCAACATGGGTACTCACTGATCCACACCAGAGGTAGACCACCATTGTTGATATCTGACCATACCCACCTTTCCCTGGACATCCATATCCCACACCCACCCCCAGGCAAGGTTGTCACTGCAAACAAACTGTATTTAGCACAAGCAGACTCTACACTTGTGAAGACTGGGGTGGACAACTTCAAAGGACCCATGCTGGGGACTATACTGGCCACTCTGCATAATCCTTGACAATTGCATTCTATGAGCATGTGTAAGGTTTGCATTGATCATGCTATCCCACATATACCCATGACGGCTCCACAACAAGACACCTGTCAGGTGTACACCAGCCATATATGAGCCGTCCAACAGACAGAGTGAGCTAATACATTGCAGAGCTGTAGCCCACAGAGGGAGGACATCTGTGAACAGTACCGGCATGACACTTCATTCCCACATAATCATTACAACACAGTGTTGACAGTGGAATTGTCCAGACAATGCAGATAGGGCTCCCCTCAGTCTGTTATTGATGCCCACTTACTGTTAGAGGTCCTCAGCAACCCTCTTCCAGCACACACCAACAACATGGCTGTGGCTTAGCACATTCAAACCCTGGGATCTCCACTGTGCCCCTGCTTGACAGAGGCACAGCTCACTAGCCTCACACGTTGCCTTATGTGACCTACTTTACAGTGGCACAGTAGCCTACTGTACTGGGGATGCAGATGCCAAGCACACTCTGGCTAAGCTGTCATTCCCTAGGGCAACAAGCCTAGTATTGACCTCTACACCCATATGTTCAATTGTCAGATGCACAATATTTGTTGTGCTGTTAGACTGTTTGCAGGTCTTTATTGCCATAGCATTCCCTGTTCCTATGAACAACTTGTGTATCTGTGGAAGATGTTTGAATATGAGGGCGATCCACTATATCACTTATGTCTCTGTAGTCATTTACTGTGTGCACTGGGCAGATTGCTGTGTTGTGGTTGGCTCCTGGAATGACACGTACAAATACCAGATATGTGTGGCCAACTGCTAAACGGAGATATGGCCTAAGTGTGTGAGCATGCCCAGTTCAGCCTTTCCATGGCATGTTGTCTGACATATGCCTCATTTATCAAAGTGTGCGAGCATGCCCAGTGTGAGCTTTCCATATGTTGAACTCTGAAGTCCACCACATATTTGGGTGTGTGTGAACTTCAACAATATCTCACATTTATGGTTGTGTGTTGGGTGTCATGTTGTGTACTAACTGGCCAACTGCTTCATGTCTGCCACAACAGGGATTATACTGTGCCTGCAGGGATTGCATGGGATACTTTGCATACAGTCGTCAACATCCTTTCATAATGACCTAACACTGTAGTACCGTATAGTGTACTGGTTCAGTACTTTCACTGTGGTGGACAGTATCCTGGGCTTTAGTCCTATCACTGCTTGACATCTTCATAGTGAGCACAACAGACTGTGTAGGGGCCAGTTGTGCACATATGACCATGTTGCATTATGTTCAGATATGGACTACCTACACCAGGCTTGTCCAACATTGGTAGTGTATTCCACAACATAGGTGGACATTGGCAAACACTAGCAATGTTCCCTACGCCATTTCTGATGCTAGTCACAGAGTGTGTTTGTCCTTCGACACACATTGTAACTGGAGTTTGCCATGACATATGTCATGGTTAGTATACTGTGCCTCCGTCTACCTCTGACATAACAGTGATACCCAGGGTTAACCTACCATCTCCCATCCACTCATCAGGATTCCTCTTGAGGGGTGTCGATAGGTGACTCTCTGGCTAACCTGTACTGGGAGTTTACTCAAGAGTGGGGGTGCCTTCTGTGTTATGGATCATTCTGTACAGCTTGTCCTATGTATGTCAGTGCTGGGGTTCAGGTCTCTCATGTGCATAGCTCACTGCCATTCAGATTGTGCAAGGTGCAGCATGTTCATTGATTCCAGCTTGGACATGGCTTCATACATCAGGCACAGCTTGCCTCTGAGTGGGCAGTATGGCAGTGTGTGGAGCTGCAGTTTGTTTACTCAGGCAACACATGGCATCTGTTCATGCTCTTTGCTACTCCTGGTGGGGTACTGTTGTGGACTTTACAGTTGATGGAGGTGTCTGCTGAGGTATATCCCACAGGGGCTATTGTAGTCAATTGTGACGCTGATGAAGGATGACTGCAGAGCCACAGTGACCTCCCCTTATCTACATCTGACAACCTTCATGATTGGGTGGGTATATGGTATGTTTCTGCGAACACTACAGCCACATGTTTGTCCAATGCAGGGTATCTATCACCTTGTGTTCCCAGGTCTCTCATTACATGTTAGGTACGAAATGGGTTAACACCTGTGTGGTAATTTGTGGGCACTTACTGTATAACCACGGTGGTTGCCTATACACAGTTCTGCAATTAGCTTGCTGATATGGCTATGGCTCCAGTTGTCTGGTTCTATGTGGCCCTTTTGTGGGTTGCTTGTGTCAGCTGGGGGTCGGATATGGTGGGCAGTTTGTACTCCTCTGCATACATGTTCAGTCACAGTCCTTCCATGTTGGCCTGTACCTATGGGACATATATACGGAATGGGGGAGGTCCCAGGACCAAGCCTTGTGGGATGCCACTCATATCCGCTTTGTAGTCTGACATGGATGCAGCATGTCTGACCATGTCAGTTCTGTCCTTGGTCTGGTTTGCAACCCCTCTACTGACATAGGGGTTTATATTTAAGCTGGTGAACATATCCATACTGAACTCGTAGGGTATTGTCTGGAAGCATATGCACGGTCCAGCTATGCTGTGTGGACCACATTGCCCTCTTCAATTACCTTAATGACTGTTTCAAATGGGTTAAACATGTTTAGGGGCAGGATCTGCAGTTGCGACAGCCACACTGGGTAGGGTCCGGTGTCAGTAGGTCCACGATAGCTTTATGTCTGCGGTACATACTGATCCTTTCCATAGCTGTGCAGACCAAGCTTGTCAGGATCCTGGGGTGGTAGTTTGCAGTATCCATTCAGGCAACACCTTTGTTGTGAAGGACCACTGTTGTTGTACACTGCTCTTTGGGTACATATCCTGTGGTAAGGCTGACATTGGGCAGTAGTGTGATTTGGCATTCCATTATTCTTGGAGTCCATGTTGGCCTCAGCCCAGGACACCATCACATACCTTTGCTGCTGTGTGTTTTGCTTTGCAGATGATGGCTGTTACCTCAGCATCTGCAATGTCAGGGGACCAGCAGTCTGCTGGGATAGATATTTTGCATCCTGGGGGGGGGGGGGGTTTGCACTGAACCTGTCAGGTTGTATGTTGGCAATATGTGTGTGTGTTTGGTATGTTGTTTGTAATATCTCTGTGATTCGGAGCATATCTGTGAATTCCCAACATGGTTCCTACCATCAGTTAAGTAAGCCTTGTGATTATCCTTAGTGTCCTGTACAATTTGTATCTTCATAGGTTCATAGGTTCATACTAGGCTATCCACCCTAGGGCATTAGTAAGCCTAGCCGGAGTGTGTGTGTCTTTCGCCGCCCCTTGCTATGTGACTATTATGGCCATTTATGATTTTCTTTACTGTGCCTCTGTCTGGACGTGACACAGTGAAGACCCAAGTGTACATGTCGATCATCCATCCACTTGGCAATATTCCTGTTGAGGGGTGTCAGTGAGGGGCTCTGCCTAACATGGATTGGGATCCTGTTTCTGGGTGTGGGGAGCCTCTGGGTTATGTATCTGTCCCTCCAGCACATCCTATTTCATTATGTGTTGAGGCTGACATCTGTCACTCTCACAGCTCCAATGGCTTTGATTTCCTGTGGTGGAGCATGTCCATTACTCCTGTGTTGGACATGGCCTTGTACAACAGACATACAATGCCTCTGTGTAGGCAGTCTGTGACTGCATTCAGCTGGGGTGTCTACAGCCAGGCAGCATATGACATATATATGACACCCTTTATCCTCTTCGTGGGGTACCTTTGAGGTCTTCCTAACCGCTGCAGGTGTCAGGTACGGTACATCCCATATGAGTCATTGTACTAGATTATGGGTCTGGTAAGGGAACAGTACAGGGGCACAGTGACCTCTGTTGATGTAGATGTGAATCCTTTCATGATACGGTGTCCAATATAGACAGTCTTCCTAGCCACATTGGCATTGTGAGTGTCACATGACAGGTTACTGTCGACTTGTGTCCCTAGGTCCCTGATTACTCCTTGCATACATAATGGTTTACCACCTATGTGGTAATTTGTGAGTACCTTGTCTGGTATTTGGTGGGACATTCATACTGTCCAGTGTCTTCAGGATGTCTGGGTGGGGTTCCTGTGTGTGAGAGTGTGGTCTATCGCATGCTACAGACTGTACAGCAGTTTTGACTGCACTTAGGTGCACATGGGTGGTCTCCGCTGCTTCGTGCATTGTCAGTTACCTGGCCGTATGGGTGTCTGTGCTGCATATGGATACTCTCCCTCCTTTGATGTTTTGGTCCAGGTGTTGGGGCCATAACGCATGATATGTGGTATAACCTGGTAGTGCTGGTGTGCTATCAGTAGGCTTGCAGCAGGCTTCTGTCACTGCACAGACATCGATGTTCTCCATACTGGGAAGTGCCTCAGGTGCATGCATATTGCAGTTTACACATCTGGCATTGGTCAGCATTACCCTTATGTTTCTTACCACTTATGTTTTCTAGGGTGGTGGGCTAGTCTTTTTGGCCTTGCCTACGTACGGCTCTATGGAGGTGGCAAAGGCCTTATCCAGTATCCAGACACCCAGGGGTAACAGGTGCAAGCCATCCCTGGAACAGCAGCATGGCTTGTCATGCATGACATCTCAAGCAGACAGACATTAGACCCTCTTGGACTGACAGCTGTAACTGTGCCACCTGTTAAAGCTGATCATTCTGTGTTTGTACTGTGGCATCATTCTTGGTGAGGGTTGGATGCTGCAAATGGCCAGTGTCATACCGGCCTGGAGTACATAGTCAGAGAGCTCATCCATGTCTCTTTTCATGTAGTCCAGGGAGGTACATCTCAGGTCATTCACACCAGCATGGACAATGAGTGCATCATATTTCTGCTTGCTTTGGGTGTGACCTGCGTACTTGTGTTATGTGGCATATTGTGGCAGCCTACAGGCAGCTTACTGTACCCTTTCCCTTGTTCAGTCTGGTGAGTGGGACAGCAGTGTGTCAGCCTATACAGGCACCTATTACAACTGTATCAGGCATGTTGTTTCTCCTTCTGGCCTGTAACTGTTTGGCACACCAGCTTTGTGTACTATGTGTTGCATGTGCTATGTTTGTGGCTTCATGCTTTTTGAGGGTGGATGTTAGTCAGGGTCCTCAGGTGTGCATATAGTACATGGTGTTACATTACTTAACACATGGCATTCATGCCTCAGGTGGTGCTGCGGGGCTGCCTCTGTTGGATGCACATATTACACTCCCTGTACATGTTTGTGAGCAGGTCATGTCATTTTAGGCATCCCTGTTATTATTTGAGTGAGTCAGAGGGGGTATCATTCCCAGGGTTCCTACTGAGCCAGTGTATGTGCTATGCGTTGCCTCTTTGCCAAGGCCAGGGCATACTTGGCACGCCTCCTTCTGCCTACTGGGGCAGGCTCAGGTTGTTCCTCCTCCGAGTCACGCTCTGCCTGTGATGGCCTTGGCAATGGTGGGGGGCTGTTTGGCCCAGCCCTATGCTGGTCCTGCTGCAGCTGTTTTCACAAGATCATATTATGTAGCATAGCACATACCATGACAATTTGGGTACATGTAGTTGGTGAGTACTGCAAGGCTCCACCAGATGTGTCCAGACACCAGAACCGTGACTTGAGCAGCCCAAACACACGCTATATTACATTACGTGTTTGTGCGTATGCCTCATTATGGCGTTCCTGTTCAGGTGTGTGTGCGTTTCTGATGGGTGTCATCAGCCACGGCTCCTGTGCATAACCTGCATCCCCCACTAGGTGTCCGTGTGGGATGTCCCCATTGGCAAATGTCTGGTACAGCTGCGTCAAATGCCAGATGTGGGAATCATGGTAGCTCCCAGGGCAGCCAGCACACACATTCATTATTATGCCCTGGGCATCACACACGACCTGGCAGTTGATGGAGGGGAAGCCCTTGTGGTTAATGTAGGCCCTACCCTGCTCACCGTCTGGTGCTTTGATGCATATGTGCGTGCAGTCTATTGCACCCACTACCTCAGGGTATTCCGCTATTTGCTGGAAGAGACGCATATTGCTGGCCAATACCTCACGGGCATTGGGGAAATATACATGATCACCAACATATGCTGACATGGCATCCAGGAACTGGTGCAGTACCCTGGAGGCTGATGCCTGTGATATCCCCATCATATCACCAGTTGGTCTTTGGAAGGTACCTGTTGCTAGTATTCTTAGGCCAACACATACCTTGGTTTCCACTGGGATGGGTTCCCTCTGTTGGTTCTGTGTGTGAGGCGTGGCCTGCACAGCTCCACTATTTGCTGCAGGAGCTCTCTGTCCACTCTATAGCGCTCTACTATCTCCAGCTCATGTAACCCGTGGTAGGTGACCCTGGGCCTGTACACTCTTCTCCGTCTCCTCACTGTGGGTTGTCTGGCACCATCTGCATTGTCACCACCCTCAGCAAGTCACCTATGTCTCATTATGACAGCTATGGCAGCCCCTAACATTTCTGCTCTGAGTTCAGCTTTTTCAGTTTTCACTTCTAATAACTTACTCCTGTCTTGCAGTGTCTCTTGAGAGAAACATCCTGCACTGCTGTTTGCAGAGTTTTAAGTGCTGGGCTGGGCTACTATTCTGCCTGTGTAATTGCCTGCTTCTAATTGTTTTCACCTGCTAGCTCCAGCAGTATTCCCTGCTAGCTTCCTACTAATTCTGTTGCTTCCTTTTTCCTTTCTGTTTCCTCAGGGGGGAGCAGCGTGCATACCAGCAGAAATGCGCTCACAGTGGCTTACACGCGCGCACACATGCTTACATGGTTCAGGATCTGCTTATTCGAGTTAAAATGCGTGCACACCAGCACAAACAGTCTTACAAGTCTGCCAACAGTCTCCCACATGCTCAGTCTGCCCTACACGCGCGCACACTAGCGTAAACAGTCTTCAAAGACTACCAACACGCTACCACATGCTCAGTCTGCCTTACACGCGGGCACACTGCCCTACTCACGCTTCATGGCGCACACACGTGCGCATGCACACCCAGCAAGAAACTTTGGTGTAAGTAACAGTGTACACCTTCCATTTCCTGACTTTCCCATGCTTATCTTGTGGCACTCCTCTTTCCCTGATCTGTGTCTGTCATCTGTCATGTTACACTGACCTCCAATGAACTGCATTTCTTTCTACCATTCCCCCCTGTGATGTCACCTACCTCCTACTCTATTCCTCCCCCTTATGTATCTCTTACACTACTCAGACTGTGCTCATTTGCTATGTGACTGTGGGATTCAGTATCCTAACCCTCATTTACATGAGATTGCCTACTAATGCTTAGTTACATGTCTTAGACTCAGCTTCCCCCCTTAGCAACCACTACACAGTGGCCATGTTGTTTTTGGTCTGCTGGTCCCTGCATTGTCATTCCATGTATTACATAAAACCCACATTTGTGGGTTTATAACCTTCATTTTTATGTTTTATACAGCGCAGCCCGTTTGAGCGGTGCTGCGCTGCGTTTAAACATCGGCGATCGCCGAAAAAAAAAATTATATTTTTTTAATATTTGCATTGGGTTACCTTGCCAATGGCCACATATTTGGCCATTGGCATGCTGCCTGACACATATGCACCCTTTATTTGGAGCTGACATGGCTCCGTTGTGATTTTTGCAGAAACGTACCCAGTTGTCAACTGAGTACATTTCTGCAGCTAAAACGTCTCTTACACGGGCTGGTTTCTGCTTCGTGAATCGCTAATATACGTCATTTGCATACCTTTCGGCTGCAAGTGAGGTATTTAGCATATCCATGCCCAGTCCGTGTAAGAGACGTTTTAGCTGGTCTCTTACACGGAGTTTCGGGCTGTTCCTGGATGGCGAGGCTTGCATGGAGTGTTACACGTCTCTTACACTCCGTGCAAGCCTTCGTGAATCCTGCCCTATATCTTACATATATTACCTATCTATTCAATTACCTTAACACATCCTAACTCTAAAGTCCTATCTATTGCACACTTACCTTACGGAGCTATACCGCAGATGGGCTAACCATTACACTTCGACATTTCAATTTTTGCTATTTTGGTCATTCGGCATTTCTGTCTTTTAAGCAATCCATGTCGCTCTTTTCGTATTTGTGATTACGGTCTTTCGATCTGGTAATAGAAACCCATTCTTGACATAGCTATAGAATGCGTTGTGGTTGTCCTTAGAATCAGCGGCAATTTTGTTTTTGTAGCTAGCTTTGGAGGATCTTATAAGGGATCTCAGCTTCTTACTGAGGCTGACCAGGGAGCTTCTCCACTCATGGGATTTTACTCTATTTGGCAACAGTTTCTTCTTTCTGTTGTACAGTTTGTTTATGGCAGGGGACCACCAGATTGGCTTCCTTTTTTTGGAGGATAGTGTCTTGGTTCTGCTTGGGATAGCACGATCCATGCACTCGTGTAAGTGCTTTTAGAGTGCATTTGTGTAGTATTCAGCAGTCATAACTGTACTGTGGGTGTCATGAAGTTCACCACTTCTGTCTTAAGCATGAAGTTGGCTTTGGAGAAATTTTTTACCGTGGTTTCCTTAATGGGGGGTGGGGGTGGGATGTGGATATCTAGGGTGATTAGCTTATGGTTGGATCAGACCAATGAGGAATTGACTTCAGTTGTGGAACACCGGTCACTCATGTTGGTAATGACTAGGTCTAGGATACTGTTGCCCCTGGTGGGGGTGTGGATAAGTTGATCCAGGGCACTGGAATTTGTGAATTCCAGAAGGAGTTGAGTAAAGGAGTAACAAGATTCCAATTTATTAAGATCTGTTTTCTTGAGGTTGGTTAGTATTGAGGAGACATATAGGAGGGTTGACAAGAGGTGTGTGCAAGCGATGGTAGCTTTTGTATTTGTTAGGAATTGTGAATTTCTATATAGAAGACCTAGTTTTTTGTGGACCTTTTTAGTGGTTTGAGTTATGTGAATATCAAATTTCAGGTTATTATCGATTTCTATGCCTAGCAGTTTTGTGTGTGTTACAGGGGCAATAGTGGTTTTGTTTTTGGATAAGATATTAAAAGACTGGAAGGTTGAGGAGTTCTGGTTGGGGAAAAGAGGAGAAGTTTTCTTTTGCTGGGATTTAGAATGAGTTGGGAGTTGGTAATTTATGTTTCTACAGAAAGGAAGGAATCTTGTGTTATGGTGTGGAGGTCTTGTAGGGTGGGTGCTGCACATATTAGAGTGGAGTTGTCAGCATATTGTACCACAGAGGCTTGAAGTGAGGAGGTATGGAGCTGGTTGGTGAAGAGAGAGAATAGCAGAGACCCAAGGATGGAGCCTTGAGGCACCCCTAAGGTGACTGGGAGAATGGGGGAGAGTTGGTCTTGCCATTGGATGGCCTGTTGTTGACCTGATAGTTTTGGAACCAGTTGATAGAAGACTCACTAAGGTTTACAGCTGAGAGAACATTGAGTTTATCATGATTTACCATAGCAAAGGCTATGGATAAGTCCAAAAATATTGCTGATACAAATTGCCTGTAATTTCTATAGTGGTTCACTGTGTTGGTAAAGGACATTAGAGCTGTGGTGGTGCTGTGAGAGGGGCGCAAACCATGGTGAGTGCTTGATAGTAACTTATGTGTGTGGGGGAACACCATGAGCTGGGTATGTATGACTCTTTCCAGGATTTTGGATAATGGTGATAGGATGGCAATTGGGCAATATCTGGTAAGCTCAGTGGAGCTATCTCCCTTGTGTAAAGGTAGAATATGGGAGATTTTCCAAATGTTATTTACTGAGCACTCTGTCATTGATCCTTTTATAAGTATAGCTACAGGGTATGCTATTGCTTCTGCAGTAATTTACAGAAAGTCAGCTGGGAGGTTGTCTGTGGGTAGGGTGGTTGGTTTTAGCTTCTTAAGTATTTTTTATGTTATAAACGGACACAGAATAGAATGAAAAGTGGATGGAGCTAGTTTGGGTACTGGTGCTATGCTTGGGTATGGATGGGGCAGAGTTGTTAGGGGTGCTTTGAGAATTTGCAAGGGCTTGGATGGTTTCTGTAAAGTATTTGTTAAATTGGGTTGCTATATTGTCAGGATTACTGGTTGACAACAGGGTGGGAGTTGCTGGTTTCCCTGGCAGAAGTATGTCATTTACTGCTGCCCAGAACTTTCAAGGGTTATTATAGTGGGGGGGTTTGGCTGTTGTAGTAGTAGCTGATCTCATCTAATTTCACTAGTTTCTTAGACTTGTTTCACAGTTCTAAGAAAACTTGCTTTGCAGTTTCGGATTTGTTTCCTGTGAAACTGTTCCCAGGCCTTATCTCTAGCCTTCAGTAGGGATCTGCATTCTTTACTTAGCCAGGTTGCGTATTTGGCTTTTACTTTGATTGTTCCAGGTGGTGCATGACTATTTAGTATATCTAGGAAGGTGGTGTTGAAGGAGTTAACAGCATCTTCAAGGGGTAGATATTTGAGAGGTCCCCAGTTCCAGCTTTTTAGTATGGTGATAAACCTATTGGGATTGAAGCTTTTTTATTTCTGATTAAGCAGTAGGTGGTTTGCTTAGCTTGGCGAGTGCTGGCTCTTAGTAGAAAGGTGGGCTGATGGTCACTCAGGGAATCAGGAAGACAACCTGAATGAAATGATGGGGTAGAGTTATTGGCCATAATCCATTTGAGGATGGAGTGATGCCTGAAGGATTTATCTGTTCTTGTAGGAGAAGTAATGAGTTAGATGAACCCTTGGCGGTTAATATTGGATGGTGGAGTCTGATAGAAGCATTTGAGCCAGTCAGTGATAGTTTCCCATCAGGATAGTTTCCTTTGGGAGGGTGTTAAAGATCCAGTTAAGTATATATTTTAGTGCTGGAATATTGTTTCTGGGGGGGTGTAACTGCCTATGATATTAATGTGTTTCTGGTGTTAATTTTCAGTTTGGCAAAGATAATGTTAGCTTTTCCAAAGTCAGGGGTATTTAAATATAAAAGGTTGAGTATTAGGTGGATTTTGAATAAGATTGCTATTCCTCCGCCTTTCTTATTTTCCCTGTCTTTGCATCATATGTTGTAGTTGGAGGCTAAGATTTCATCACTGTTATTATCAGGTATATATAAGAAAACAAGCATGATTAAGCTAGAAAGAGTACAGCAAAAATATAGCAAGGGCATCCATGGATGTGAAAATTTAAGTAACTATGAAAGGCTAAAATATCTGAACTTGTACAGTGTCTTTTATAGATATTTAAGAGGAGAACTAATTCAAGAATATAGGGCATTTAGAGACAACTACCTCTGGGAAGGTTTGGGGTTATCAAAAAGTAGCAGAGAATCATCAAACAACCTATGTAAAAGATTCTATAGGAATGAGAATTGTACTAATTGGTTCTCTGAGAGAGCAGCTGATGCATGGAATATAATACCAAACTATATTAAAGAAAGCACTAGTTTACATATTTTTTTAAGAACAGCCTTGACACTTATTATGGGAACAGCTGTATTGTTATATTGGCAAGCTAGAAGGGCATTAATACCCATGCTTGAAATATTTGTATGTTTGTATGTATGTATGAGCTGGTCCAGCCACACACAGCTGAAGCAGATAATAGAGGCTGTGGTGGACACAGAAGTGAACATCTTTATGACCTAGATGGAGTGCCTCCTGGATCTGATTGCAGATTTGTTCACCCTGCAGGTTTCTACCATCAGGACACCAGGAGAGGCTGTCTTCCATACCAGTGACTTATCCATCTCATTGTGATAAATCTCTTTAATGTCACTGTAGTTGGCATGGCAGACAGCATCTTGCTGCTTGTATCCCACTCTATCTCTAGCCATATGTGCTCCCTTTCTCTTCTGTCGAACTCCTTGTATTGTATATACTCCAGACCTCCCCATTCCCATTTGCCTACCCTGTGTTTGTCTCTGTTCATCCCATCTCTCCCTATCTTAATGTTTTAACTTCCACCCCATCAGTCTTTGTAACCTCTTTTCCTGTCATACTTCCCCTTTCACCCTTCTCTCTCTTCTCTTCTCTCCATATAAAGAAGAAATGCAGAAATATCTCTCCAAAAAGTTAGCCTTCTCCCCATCCTGCACAGTCCTTTACATTGGCTTTCTGTATGCTCATTCACTTGCTCTTCCCCCTTTTTTTTCCAACTTTCCTTTGCATAACTTTCTTTTTGTTTATGTATATGATGGGTGTTCACATACTGACTGTATGGCTCAGTAGCTTTCCATGAAGCTTTGTGCCCCCCTGACAAGGGATGCATTAACATGCACAGTCTTGCTAATACATGCACTGCTTTGCATTTCAGTTGATTCTGTCTATTAGTTCACATTTTGTGTTTTAATGATATCATGCAATGTGGCATTTGACTGCTCTACGAATAAACTGCTGCTGCACATTTAGGTATTGCTTTCAATGTAGGGATGTCTTCATTTGCATTGTTGTGGTGCTGTTCATTTAACTATACTGAAGTTCTGCTAGCTGCACTTAAGCACTGTGTGTGCCCATTTGGACAATTCACACCTCCCAATGTTGCTGCATAGTATTGCTTAACTGCACAAGGCTTGTGCAGAAATCCAGTACATCTTCATGAATCTCAGCCTTTATGGCAGCAGGCAAAAACTAAATTCCTAAAAGAATAAGAAACTTCTGTTGTACTCGTCAAAGACAGAACATCTGTTTTAAAATTTAAAACATAAAAAATGTTCCAAAACTGTAAGCCCTCTAAAACTTGCTATAATGCAAGGTCTCTGCAACTCAAAAAAGAAATGTTTCCATCTTACAGACCTTCATCCAGAGCAAAAATGTCCATATTATATTAAACTTTCCCCATATATTTAAATGGAACTTGTTTAAATCAGATTCCACCTCCCACTTCCTATTTTCTGTACATGAATTATACTTCACTGAGTACAAAAAGAATGTATTTTCCTCTGATAGAAAGGGCTGTTTTCTACTATAGATCATAAAACAACTCTTTCATTCATTTTGCTGTACTGACATTGAAACACTGGTGAATTGCACATTAATGTATTCCAGCCCCTATGTTGAAACAACTACAAGATGAGCACAGTGCAGTCAAGAAATTGTCCTACTCCTACATACCCTCTAAACTGTTTCATTATGAATAGTTACAAATTATTATCTTCTTTTATTTCTTCAAATCCTCTCTTGTTGAAATCTACTATTTTCTTTTACTTTTTGTAAGTCCTTCCATGAAGGTTCTGTTCTAACTTTCTCCTCCTAGCTAAAGGATTATTGAATCACAGTTATATAATCATTGTTTCAAAATGGCTGCTACTACTTCTATTTTAATGGACAACAGTTATCTGCACTGCTCCTTCTTTGATTCCATAAACTTGCTGAATTTTGAAATTTTCTCCCTAACCTTCCACATCAACAATTTTATAAAACAAAACAAAAACACTGTGTGTGTGTTTGTGTATGATAGTGTATGTTTATCTACATGTATATTTGTTTTTCATAAAGATATCGTACCTCTGCAAGTTTTTTTTTTCCCTTATATGCATACCCACCATCAAGCATCCTCTTAATCAGATGTTACTCTGCTCTTGGTGGAGGGCTATCATCCAGGCACAGCCTTGGGTGCTTTTTGTTCTTGCTGGCCTCCCAACAAAGAGACCATTTTTATTTACAGCCCAACTCCATCCCTAGTGGTGACATGAGCACTTTCATCTCTGCAAGTGACACCTGTGCCCTGGCACTGCACCATATAATGTATAGTTGGAATGTATTTTTTTTGTTTGTTTCTTTTTTTTAAAAAGAAACTCATTGAAAGCTGTGTAGTCAAGCTTTTCTCATGGAGTGTCTCACTGACTGACTGTACAAAGTTATCAAGTTCTGCTTAGTCTGTAACTATCACTGGAATGAAGGAACAGTTATCTTTATAGAGTTCAGACTGTTCACTTTCTGTCTGATAGTGTGACCTTCCAGTTAGCAAATATAAATAAAAGGATTATGGAGGATTCAGTCCTTAACACTGAGGGTGCAAGTGAGCTTTCCCAATACAAAGACTGTTGGTGTATCTTTTGGCTTTTCCCGGTTAGGGGTCGCCACAGCGGAACTCTGGTCTGCTAATGATTGGTAGTAGATTTTTACATACCGAGTTGCCAGCTCTGACGCACAACCTTCAACGAAGGTACGCCCATTCACGCATGTCTCCACACAGAAGACACTTTAGCTGAGAATTGAACAGGACAACGTCTTACTGTGAGGCGACAACGCTACCTCAGCATCACTACTAAGGTTTAGTCATTTGCAACCTCAGACTGTCATTTATGTAGCTTACAAGTTGAGATGTTAGTATCTTGATTTGTTGGTTTGTTGACGGGTCAGTATTTTTGACACCTTAAAATTAATCATACAGGGCATTGTGAAACTCCACTCTGATGGACCTCCTACATATTTGCAAAACAAGCAGCACCAGAATGGCCCATTCAAAAAGACTTAAACTTACCTGTGATATAAATAGGACCTGCTGGCGAGACAGCTATGTATCCCAGACACTGCCCCGTTTTTGGAATAGACTGCTCATCTATGTGAAGCAGAGTTGCTCCCTAACTCAATTCAAGTGTAACTTGGACAGTTGAATGGGGAACAGGAAACTCATTCCTAGCCTGGCACCTTAAGTCTCTAATGGACACAGGCAACCTGTAAATGGTTCATCTCCCAAGCCTATGCTTATACTTATCAAGGGTACCAGAACTTGTCAGACATTTGGGATGCATGGCTAGGCTTAAAAAGGTCCTTGTGGTCATTAGCCTAGTAAACACCTATGAACCTATGAACATAATGGGCTAAACCCATAGCACTTCATAGAGCAATACTTTTGGTACAACAGTTGCATAGTGACTGATATCAGCAAACCTTAGCAAAGTGGTCAGAGGTCTTAGCACAACCTCAAATGATGCAAGCATGAAAAGTGCCATAAAAAGCTGTGATGGATCCCTGCTATTAACAACTGGTTCTGGAGAGGCCATGCAAGTCCCAGGCACTGGAATAAATGTGCACAGCATACATGCACTGGTATTGTCAGAATTAGGCAGAAGGACTGGAAACATCATAACTGTATTCAGCTCACAAAAGAGAAGTATTAAGATAATAAACAATGATGGAGGAAATGTTTAATGCTATAATACTTTGAGAAACAAGCCATCAAAATATGAGTTTTATCAGGTCAGGAGGTAATGTATTTAGTGATAAATGCAGTGATGCCATCCTCAAATGTACAGGTTTTTAACTAAATGAGTTTATGAAATGGTTTCCACACTAAGCTGAGAAAGGGTAAGGGCTTTAATCATATGAGAGGGCTAGAGCAAAAGGAATTAAATCTAACATACCATATCAAAATTCCTATATAACAATATGTGAGATGCAGGAATGAAAGCTTTAATTTGAAATACAGATGTAGATGACATCTGTGGCCCATAGAAAGTAAGACATTGAAGGGTTACAAAGAATAGCTTCATTCCTTTCACCTTGCTTACATTTCACCTTATTTAAAATTGTAAGCTTGTGCCAGGTAGTGACAGTCATTCTGGGAAAGAATTACATTTCAAATATGTGTAATGTGTCTGGAGATCAAAGAAAAACTCAACCAGCAGATGAGCCATATTTGGAAATGATTTCCTTGTAACATAAATGATATATGATTTAAATTGATTAAGTGTTTGGAGGTATGCCCATAACTATAATGATAGTACCCCCCAATGAGGGTCATGGAAAAGGAGGAAGAAGAAGGAAATAATGTCTGTTTTCTTAAACTGTAGCTTGAAGGTGGTAGTGCCCAAAGAATGAATGAAGGAGCAAAATAGAACAGTAGGTAAGTAAAATATCAACAAATATGGCAGGAACAAAAGTGCAACAAGTAGGATATATCCAGATTAGAATGCATGGTGAGAGATGAAGACAAGGCAGAACTGAGGGATGACACAGATAATCTAGGGTAGTGGTGCAGAATTGGCATACAATACAGTAAAGCTGAGGATAGTAAATAGATAAAGCATAAAGCACAGACAGGAATATTGTAGAAGGAATTGGAGATTAATTCTAAAATAAAGATTGGAAAAGAACTGCTTGGATTGCACAGAAACAAATGACTAGAACAATGGGGAAAGATAGGGCATAGATAGGATTACACCCTGGCGTGATATTTGTTGGGAAGAGAGGGAAAGTTCTGGGATAGACTGGGGAGTGAAATGTGGTATAAGTTCAGACAAGTAGAAGGAGCTGACAGTAGTAAACAAATAAGTGTTAAACAAGTGAGAGTATAGTTCTGAATATGAACAGGGAGGCTAAATGGACCAAGGGACAGCCAGAAGAATGTAACAACCACCTAAAGAGCAATAGGAAAATGAAATAACCTAAAGCAAGCCTGAATGAGGTGCAAAAGTTACAGACATAAACATCAAATGGGGTAGGGGCAAGAAGATTTTAGTGAAGGGGTTGAGGTAAATGGAAAATGCATCCCATTTGTTTAGGACAGTCAAATACACAAAGATGGTACTCTCAGCTTCATTCTGCTGTTGGATTAAATTGAGAAAGGACCATATACCAGTGACTCTGGTCACGGCACCAGCACTTGTGGTCACTGGCAAATGTGGGTATTGTCCTATCCGTCTAGGGGAAAACTCATCAAATTTACAGCTAGTTAAAGGGTGTTTGAGTGCTGCTGAAGGGCTTATGGAGAGGGAATATCAAGAGTCAGAGGGGAATAGCATGGGTCAGAGGGGAACAACAACAGCAGAAGCCCCTACAGCTCTTTGTAAGACTTGAGTAGAAATAGCTTGGATATGTAAACAGTAAAAGCCATGACACCTCAGTAATGAGTCGAAAAGAAAATGCCACCTGAAGTAGTTCCTCTGATTCTTCTATGCTGCTTCAAGGCAGCCATATAACAAGAAGTTCTTATAACCAAGCCCTATACAGATTGTGAGATGACTAAAGAAGTTTCCTAGCCACAGTTTCCCTGCTTCAGTTTGATAAGCATGCTGCTTAGACTCATCTAATAATTTAATGCAAGACTTTAAAAAGCATGCACAACCTTTTTTCTTTTACATGGAAATACTAATCACTCAGCTGCAAATCTTGCCTGTTTTAAAATTAATCTAATTTTGTAGGGGAGCACCTTATTGTGAGCCTTGTACTATATGCAGTGATTATTTAGATTTAAATAAACAAAAGAATTGTGTCAGACAATATTATAAAGGTGGAGTGCCACAAGCATGATTATCTTTTCAAATAGGTAAGAACAATCTCAGGCTTGTGTATAGTTGTGGATTCAGTATACCTTAGGCCCTGGCTGTTTTCAGTCTATGAGCACTTGCCCCATTCCCCCAGCACCCTAACCTTCACAACTTTCTATTATAGTAGTTAACAAGTAATTTATTAGGAAGGACAAAAAGATCTAGTAGCAATAGACCTCCCAGCCAATCTGTGGAGAAAAAATATTCTACAATTATTTTTACAAACCAATAAACTACCTTTAAGCTTACCTTCATTCACATAAACACACATTCTCTCTAAAAGTCTCAAGCCTACCCAGCCTGCCTCTTACCCTACCTTGATTCATAGGTTGGTACTAGGCTATCGGCCCTTGGGCCTATACAAGCCTAGCCATAACAATTCCCTGGCTATTTCTTCCCACACTATTTATTTCCCTGGACCCCTGTCTAGCAGGGCGACTGACATGATCCCCGGGGTGAATTTCCTTTCTCCCATCCAATCGTCAAGGTCCCTTTTGAAGAGGGCCAAAGAGGCACTCTGCTTGACATGTATGGGTAATCTATTCATAGGTTCATAGGTTCATACTAGGCTATCTGCCCTGGGGCAATTATAAGCCTAGCCCGATTCTGGATGGCTTACGCCACCCCTTGATTTGAGTATACTGTGCCCTTTTTTAAGGTTTAGTTTACTGTGCCTCTGTCTAATAGTGACACGGGAGTAATCCCTGGGACAAACCTACGATCCCCCATCCACCTATCGAGATTCTTCTTGAAGAGATTCAGTGAGGTGCTCTGCCTCACATGAACTGGAATTCTATTCCAGAGCGAAGGGAGCCTCTGGGTTATGAACCTGTCCCTCCAGCAAGTTCTATTTATTTCTGTGCTGAGGTCCAAGTCCCTCGAGCATGTGGATCTAAGGGATTTAGATTTACTGAGGTGGAGCATGTCCATTAATTCTGGATTTGACATAGCTTTGTATGTCAGGCATAGATCGCCTCGAAGTAGGCGGTATGCAACTGAGTAGAGCTGGAGTTTTTTTAACCAAGCAGCATATGGCATCTGTTTGAGACGTTGATCCTCTTGGTGAGATACTTTTGGGGTCTTTCTAATTGCTGCAGGTGTCGGGTAAGGTACATCCCAAAAGGGGCATTGTATTCTATGATGGGCCTGATGAGGGATGAATAAAGGGGCAAGATTATCTCTCTTGATCTAGATGTGAAACCCTACCGTGATGAGGTGGGCTATGTAGAAGGTCTTTCTAACCACTTTGGCAATGTGGTTTTCAAAGGAGAGATTGCTATCAACTTGGATCCCCAGGTCCCTAATAACTTTCTCTGTACTTAATGGGTTTCCGCCTATGTGGTAATTTGTGGGCACATTGTTTTTGCCAAAGGGTATGACTGTACATTTTTTGGCATTTAGCTTTAAACCATGGTGCTGGCACCAGTTATCTGTCTCTGTGAGACCTTTTTGAAGGATGTTTGTGTCAGCTGGAGAGTTGATTATGGCGCCCAGTTTGCAGTCGTCTGCGAACTTGGTGAGCCATAGTCCTCCCACGTTTGCCTGTACCTCGGAAAAGTATATACCGAACAAGAGTGGTCCCAGGACAGAACCCTGTGGGATGCCACTTGTGACCGGTTTCGAGTCTGACATGGCTCCAGCAACTCTCACTTTGTGGGTTCTGTCTTTGAGCCAGTTTGCAACCCATCTTGTGACATAGGGGTTTATATTTAAGCTGGATAGCTTATCTATGATGCCCAAGTGGGGTATTGTGTCAAATGCCTTTGCAAGGTCCAGATAGGCTGTGTGGACTACCTTCCCTTCATCTATGGCTTTGGTGACTGTTTCAAAGAAGTCAACCAGGTTCAAAAGGCAGGATCTGCCCTTGTCAAAGCCGAACTGGGTAGGATCTAGTGTCTGTAGGTCCCCAATGTCTTTGTTTATGAGCTCCATGATGATCCTCTCCATAGCCTTGCAGATTAAGCTAGTCAGGCTTATGGGGCGATAGTTTCCAGGGTCCGTAGAGGCTCCATCTTTGTGGAGTGGGACCACTGTTGCTGTACGCCATTCTGTGGGCACATATCCTGTAGTGAGGCTGAGATTATACAGCTGTTTTATTTGAGGGATTAGTTCCTCGTGGAGTTCATGTAGGGCGCAACCTGGGATGCCATCTGGTCCCATGGAAGCAGTGTTTTTTGCTTTGGAGAGGGCAGCCTTCACCTGAGCATCAGAGATGTTTGGGAGGCAGCCCTCTGCCGGGATAGATACTTGCTCTTTTGGGGGGGAGGGGGTGGAGAAGTTTGCACTGAACATGTCTGCCAGGATATTGGTGATGTCTGTGGGTTCAGTGTATTTTTTGTCGTTTAGAATCAACTCAGAACAAGTCTGGGAGTTGCATCCCAGGTTTCTAACATAACTGAAAAAAGCCTTATGATTGTCTTTGGTGTCCTGTGCAATTTTTCTCTCGAAGCTGGCCTTGGAGGATTTTATGAGGGATCGTAATTTTTGCTAGTACTGATCAGAGATGCCTTCCCTATTAGGGATTTTGCTCTATCATGTAGTAGCTTCCTCCTTCTGTTGTACAGTTTATTTATGGCAGGGGTCCACCAGACTGGATGCCTGCCTTTGGATGATTGGGTCTTGGTTTTGTTTGGGATAGCATGATCCATGCATTCCTGGAGATGTCCGTAGAATGCGTTTATATAGGATTCTGCAGTTTGGGCCGTAGTTTCCACTGGCCCTGGGGCCTTGAAGGATTCCATTTCGGTTTTGAGAAGTGAGAACTTCGCTTTTGAGAAGTTTTTCACTGTGGTTTTCTGGGCTGGGGGTGGGGTTGGGATGTGGACATCCAATGAAATTAATTTATGGTCTGATCTTACCAATGAGGGGTATACTTCTGGTGTGGAGCATAGAGTCCCCATGTTGGTAATGATCAGGTCTAGTATGTTGTCCCCTCTTGTGGGAGTGGTGACTAGTTGTTCCATAGCATTTGAGTTTATAATTTCCAGGAACCTTTGGACTAAGGTGCTGGGGCTTGAGTAGTGCTCTCAGTCAATGTTTGGGTAGTTGAAGTCACCCAATATAATGGTGTTCGGAGAGATCTTCATGTTCTCCAATGTTTTCAGGAAAGCCGAGTGGGATTCCAGAGTCTGGGGAGTCTCTGGGTCAGGAAACTATTCCTCCAGCATTTTTTGTTTATTGTGATGACAAGGTTTAAATCCCTGGAGCGTGTGGCTCTGAGGGATTGGGATTTCTTTAAGTGTAGCATGTCCAACAGCTCTGGGTTTGACATGGCCTTGTATGTTAAGCAGAGATCGCCTTTGAGTAGATGATATGCAACAGAGTATAGCTGGAGTTTTTTAAGGTGGTCAGTGTAGGGCATCTGCTTTAGGCCTGTGATTCTTTTAGTGAGGTATTTCTGCAGCCTTTCCAGTTGTTGCAACAATCTTGAGAGGTACATACCAAATGGGGCATTGTATTCTATAATGGGTCTAATGAGGGATGGGTACAGTGGGACAATGACCTCCTTTTTTCTGGATGAAAAGCCCTTAGTGATGAGGTGTGCCACATAGAAGGATTTCCTGACTGTTGTGGCAATGTGGTTATCGAAGGTGAGACTACTGTCCACCTGTGTCCCTAAGTCTCTTATCACACTTTCGGTGTTTAGTGTACTGACACCTATATGGTAATTCATGGATACATGTTTTTTCCCAAAGGAGATAACTATACATTTCTTTGCATTGAGCTTAAGCCCATGGCTCTGGCACCAAGCATCTGTTTCTGTAAGGCCCTTTTGTAGAGTATCCACATCATTTGGAGATTCAGTGATGGCTCCCAGTTTGCAGTCATCTGCGAACTTTGTTAGCCAGAGTCCCTTAGTGTTGGCCTGTACTTCAGAGAAGTAGATGCCAAACAAGAGCAATCCCAGGACTGAACCCTGAGGTACTCCACTTGTCACTTGTCTGGAGCTGGAATTGGAGTCGGCTACTTTTACAGTGTGGGTTCTATCAGTAAGCCAGTTAGCAACCCATTGGGTGACGTAGGGATTAATGCCCAGCTTAGTAAGTTTATCTATGATTCCAGAGTGGGGGATGGTGTCAAAGGCCTTGGCATGGTCTAGATAGGCTCTGTGGACCACCTTATCCTTGTCCGTGGCTCTGGAGACTGATTTGAAGAAGTCAATCAGGTTCAGGAGACAAGATCGGCCCTTCACGAACCCAAACTGGGTGGGGTCCAGTGTTTGAAGGTTGCCAATGTCTTTGTTTATAATTTCCATGATAATACGATCCATGGCCTTGCAGATAAGGCTTGTCAGACTGATGGGACGGTAGTTTCCAGGATCCAAGGTGGATCCCCCCTTGTGGAATGGGATAACTGTAGCTCTGCGCCACTCAGTGGGCACGAAACCTGAGGTGAGGCTATGATTAAACATGACACTTAGGTGAGGTGCCAGTTCATATTGTAGTTCATGTAGTACACAGCCCGGGATGTCATCTGGTCCCATGGATGCTGTATTCTTAGCTTTGGAGAGTGAGTTTTTTACCTGTGTGGCCATTATTACCGGAATTTGGCAATCTTCCGGTATTGAGATGAGCCATTTAGGGGGTGAGAGGGGGGTGAAGTTGGCACTGAATCGATCTGCCAGGATATTGACAATATCCTTGGGATCAGTATATTTAATGTCATTCTGTTTTAGCTCAGAGCAGATCTGAGCATTGCAATTTAGATTCTTGACATAGTTATAGAATGCCTTGTGGTTGTCTTTGGAATCTTTGGCAATTTTATTTTCGTAACTAGCTTTGGAGGATTTTATGAGGGATCTCAGTTTCTTACTGAGGCTGGTAAGGGAGTTTTTTGCATCCTGGGATTTTCCTCTTTTCTGCAACAGTTTCTTCCTTTAGTTGTAAAGTTTGTTTATGGCAGGGGACCACCAGATTGGCTTCCTTTTTTTGGATGAGAGCATTTTGGTTCTATTTGGGATGGCACGAATCATGCATGAGTGGATGTGCTCGTACAGTGCCTTAGTGTAGGATTCAGCAGTTGAACTTTCAGTTCCCATCTGCATTGGTGTCATGAAGTTTGTCACTTCTGACTTGAGTAGCATGAAGTTGGCTTTGGAGAAGTTTTTTATGGAGGTTTCCTTATTGGGGGGTGGGAGTGGGATGTGGATGTTAAGGGTGATTAGCTTATGGTCAGACCTGACAAACGAGGGGGTGGCCATAGGTGTGGAGCATCGATTTCCCATGTTGGTAATGACCAGGTCTAGGATATTGAAGCCCCTGGTGGGACTATGGATTAGTTGATCCAGGCCATTGGAATTTATGAATTCCAAGAACCGTTGGGCAAAGGTCTTGGTACATGAGTAGTTTTTCCAGTTAATGGCAGGGTAGTTAAAATCACCCAGTATTAGGGTGTTTGGTTCTGTCTTAATATTTTCCAGTATGTTTAGAAAGGTGTAGTGAGAATCTTGGGGTATGGTGGGGGATCTGTAGCAAGCTACAATTTGGATTGCAGTCTTACCTAGTGTTAGTTGTACCTGGAGAATTTCAGATGCATTTTGTTGGGCAACTAGCTTGGTGGTGTGAATATCCTTGGTGAATATTGACACTCCTCCACCTTCAGTGTTTCAGTTCTGGTTTGGTGGCTGAAAAGTTTGGTAAGAGTTGTAGCCTGGTATTGCAGGGGTGCTATCTGGAGCCTTGAACCAGGTCTCAGTTACTGCACAGATATCGATGTTCTCCATTTTTAGGAGTGCCTCGAGAGAGAGTGCATTTTGAGGTTTAGACTTCTAGCATTGAGTAGCATTACCTTCAGAATTTGCATGCTTGTACCTGTTACGGTGGTGGTTTTGTCCTTTGAACTTTCCCTAAAAAAGCACTGTAGGGGTGGCAAGAGCCTTAGCTAGTAACCTGAATCCCAGGGGCGACAGGTGCAGACCATCTCTGGCAAAGCATTGTGGTCTGTCAATCATGTTGTCCCAGGCAGACAGATACTGGATCCCCTTTGAATGACACCAGAAACTTAGCCAATTGTTGAAGTCAATCATTTTGTCCTTATATTGTGGTATCATTCTGGGTGAAGGCAGAATGCTACTCAGGGCTAGGGTCATACCTGCCTGGGCCACATGATCCGAGAGCTCTTCCATGTCTCTTTTCATGTAGTCCAGGGAGGTACGTCTCAAGTCATTCACTCCAACATGGACAATGACAGAGTCATATTTGTACTTGTTGTGGAGTGACTTGAGTGCATGCGTTATGTGGCGGATCCTGGCACCCAACAGGCAGCTGACTGTAATTTTCTACTTGTTCAACCTGGTGAGAGAGACATCAGTGTGCTGGACTATAGAGTCACCTATGACTAAAGTGTTAGGTACATTGTCTTGCCTTAGGGGCTGTTGCTGGGTGGCACACTGGTGTTGTGAACTATGTGACACTTTGGCTGTGATTGGTGTTTGTTTGCGTTTCAGCTTCAGAGGTCCTTGTTGCTTGGGCAGGTTACAGTTAAGGGCCTCTGCATATGTGGATTTAGTGTTGTTATATATGGGTGTTGGTGGTGTGGGTTTAGAAGGGCTATGTGTTGCTTGAGGTGTAGTGTGGGTGTTAACCTTCTCCTCTTGACTGTCTAGCACAATCTTGGGTGGAGAGAGCTTTGCTTCCATTTTGGCTATGTAAGTGCATCTCTCACAGGTTGCAGTGTTGGGTGGTAGGAGGAGAGAGTTGCCTGTGTACATGAGGCAATTGCTGCATTGCCCCAGTATGCCCAGATTCAACAGGTGGACAGGAGAAATCACTGGAAGCTGACCCTTGGACATGCCTGGTTTGGTGCTTTTTTTTTTTTTTTTGTAAAGTACAGGAGCTGTTTTCCCTTACCTTAGCAAGGTACTTTGCAATTATAGGCTGTTTAGTGCCTATGATTAATTTCTCCTTATTAACAAGGAGAGTTGAGTGCTTGTATCAGTTTAAGGCTTCCTAGTGCTTTCCAGCAGGTATTAGAGAAAGCGCTAGTCACAGGGATGCTTAAAGGTAAGATGAAAAAAAAGTGTTGAAAAGAAGAGCTCTGACGTGTCCATAAGTCAATAAACTACAAACAGCCTTCCAACATCCCTAGCAAAATATTAAACCAGCAAAAAACTTTAAATTCCAGTTTAACAAGTCAACCACAAACTGGAAGTATAGTGGCAAACACACTTGACTCCACTAGGGACACAGCTGAGAGTTGGGGCTGCAACCCCTCCCTTCAACAAACCCACAAAACCAAAAAAAAAACTGCAACACGAGATTACTGCAAATCAGTACATATATCAATCCTCTGGGCTAAGCAAATGTGCGCATGCTGCTTAAAGCACTTTCTTTAAATTATGGAAGAAACAAGCACTCTCCTCATGCTCTCCGTAAGATGACTGTCACTTTCTGTTTTGCCTCTGCTGTAAGACTGAGGTTATAAATGTACATAGTATGCATTTCTATGATGCAACACAAGCAGGTAACATTAAAAGGGGAAGAAAAAAATAGATAAGGAAGAGATGTGGGGCATACAGTCCATTTGGAGATGGAAACATTTTTCTGACTCACAGGCTATTCATATGTTTAAATATAGAATACAAAGTCAGATAATTACCATTATGACTACCTACCCAACCAGATTTTCTATATAATAGCTACATTTCTAACTTTTTTCTCTGCCCCTTACAAACTAATTTATTTCTGTCCTGAGTGCTACTGAGTTTTATTACATCTTTAATTCCTCTGTCTCTCTTTAGGAAGGCTGTTGCTACCAATTCATCCACAACTCTGTCTTTGAAATAATACTACTTTCTGTCCAGGGCAGGCCTTAGATGAAATGATGCCCTAGGCAGAGGGTTCCATGGTAACATGCACCCTACTGAACACATCCATCAGCAACTCATCAAGTTTCCCCCCATCCTGGCTTCCTCACACCACCCATATTCATTTTTTTCCCTTTTCTCATATTTAGTCTTACTGTTCAGTTTTTCCTATATCCTTTCAAATAAGGGACCAAGAGTGCACTGTAATAGCTGTGGAGGAAATAACTGAATTAAGTAGTGGGTCTGGGGCTGCTAGGCCATTGATTCCTAGATTCTCTGAGGTGTATTTTAAAACATTTTTTTCCATCCAGTGATGGTTTAAGCAACCGGCATGACTAAGAAAAGAGATTTAGGACCGGATTCTGAAACATAGGAGCAAAAAGGGCACATAACCTCTGCTATTCTGCTCTCACTATACACCGAATATTAAATTTCAACCTGCCCACAAGATGAAACCATCCCAAGGGGGGGTGGCTCTGCTTAATTCAACACATCAGGGTGCTGGGGTATTGAAATCAAAAGGGAATTACACCTCCCAGGCAAAATAATACTATTCTATGCTACTGAACCACACTACCTCGTTTGGGTGTAGTACAATGCTGCCCAAGGACTGGTAAGAACTACCGAGTCCTCCTGAAGTTCTGTCTCAGAACAGCTCCATCTGTAAGAGGGAACTGGTATTGCAGGCAGGGAGGCTGTCTGTAGTACCAGTTTTGTTATACAAGTGGAGTTGATCTGCCATGAGGCCATCTGTAGGGTATATGGGTAAATGCAGGCATGAAGACCAGCACAGATATCATGTCTACATTTCCACATTCAGGAGCAAGGGGGTGTGGGGGGTCATTATACCACCAGGGAATATAGCTTAAAGGACAAAGACAAAAATAATGGGGAGACAAAGGCCCAAGATCAAGGACATTTTTTAAAATACTACTCAAATTCACTTAAAAGTTAATAGAACAACAGGTTTTGCACATCATACATTGTCTGAACAATAAGATATATGAAGCTGCAATATCTGGCATCAATGACTTACTGTAATCCACAGTGACTTAACCAAAAAAATATATTTTTTTGACAGCCACAGCACAATATGAAGCAAAATCTGGGACAGCCTAATACATCAGAGACAGTAGAGCGATATGCCAAGGAACTGTATTTTTTTAAGAATGCAGCTCCATCTGTATGGGGAACTACATACTGCCTGCAGTACCTCTGTTCACATACAGAGGTAAAAATCTGCCATGCTGAGCAGCCACGTTCAACCTTACAAAAGCTTCAGCACTCTCACTCATTGTAAACCAGCTACCTACAAACCATAAAAACACTTACAAATTAATTTGCTTTCTAAAATATAAATGAATTCAGAAAAAAACAAACATAAATAATATTGTTTTATCACACTTTTATCAACCATTATCAAATGTTGCAAAACTTTATTATATATAAAAGTATACTTTCTTAATATAGTGGGGACAAGCCAAACTGGGGGGGTTGCGTGTGTGTGTGTGTGTGTGTGTGTGTGTGTGTGTGTGTGTGTGTGTGTGTATATATATATACATACACACTTGCCTTGATCCCACTATATGAAAACTATAGGAAAACAAAAAGCCCAGAACCAGGTCATGGAAGTCTATACTAAGATTAAAATAACACTATATATTAAAATTGCAGCATACTGACTATGAAAATCAGGATACATCACTTACTGGAGGTTAACTCTTAAAAAATGAAAACTGAATGTGAGATGTACTGATTTTGTAAAAGATTGCAATTTTTTATATACCCCCCCCACCCCTCCACACACACACACACACACACACACACATACATGGATACACCTAATTATCCATATTGGAATGATAGTACTATAGAACTTCATGCAGTGTTTTTCTCCCTCTCTGTCTCTTTTAGAGAAATAAGTCTTGCTGAGCTTATTTCCACTATATTAATATCTATTAACATCATATGAAAGTTTCAGTCTATGTTTTGTTTTTATGATAGATATTTGCTTTGTAAAATATAAGGGTAATTGCTTCAAAAAGAAAGACTGTGAATTTTATAGCTGAAGGAAATAGTTAGGTTTCTTTTCTGTGGTACTTATGGGTCCTAGACAGTTGCCCAAAATGCCCTTTTTATCCACCATTGGTTTTATCATCAACTACCCATTTTTACTCCGGTTAAACCAGAACAGTAGTGACCAGTAAGCCATTAACAAATTGTTGCTGACTAACATGTAGCAAAGTTCTTTGAAAGGAGGTATATAGTTAGTTACGTACCAGAAAAATCAGTTGCCCATTTTCACTCAGGTTAAACTGGCATGTACAAAGAAGACAATTTTCTGTTTAAATCAGAAATAGATGCTTAGTCAGCCAGCAGAGCAGCATGACTCATACTGACGGCTACTTAGTATTTCTTACCTAGTGTCTGATCACTTGGCAGGAACCAGCAAGGGCTAGCCCTTTAAATACCTTGCAAAACAAGTTGATGCAGTACAGACAGTGAATATGGAAAAGGCAAAAATATTGAATAGTTGTTACAAGTTTTAACAAAGAGACTTCCAGCAAGCTAAAATGCTTTGCTTTGCAATTACAAAAGGCAGGATTCAGAGCTACTGTGTAGAGAGTGAATTAGCCATACTGCAGACAACAATAAAATTGTTCAGCTAAAAGAGGCGCATTTCAGAAAATGTCTCACATCTGTCAGGTGCTGCTTATAGCAGCAGAAGGAATTAATTTTGTGTCCTTATCCTTTCAATGGGCACTGAGAGGTACGTAATAATCATAGGTGATTCAGCTGAAAGAGGTGCATTTCAGAAAAAGTCTCACATCTGTCATGTGCCACTTATAGCAGCAGAACAACTGTATTTTGCATCTTTCTCCTTTGAGGGAGTACTACAGGGTACATTCTACTCATAGGGGGTTCAGCTGAAAGGGATGCTGTGCAGAAATAATGTCGCACATCTGTCAAGTGCTGCTTATAGCAGCAGAAGGAATTAATTTTGTGTCCTTCTCCTTTCAGGGGGCACTATGAGGTACATTATACTTGTAGGAGGGTTCAGCAGGAACATATAATACTCCTAGGCCTTAAAAATATGTTACTGGTCCTGCCAATGAGGAAGTATAGACAGCGTTATAGGTTCTAACTTTTCTGTGTCCCTGACAAAGATATAGCAGGTATAAGAAAATGAAAGAATAAACACAGCAAGTCAGTCTGTGTGTCCTGTATATCGATAGTGCTGTAAATATAATGTTTTAAAAAGGGTGCCATTCGTAAAAGATTGGTAGTACAATTTTGTTGAGAAAAGCATTAATCAACTAGTATATGCTATAAGCATAATGGCAACCCCATATATGTCTCTGAAATGTGTTTGGCATAAAGGAGGTGGTGTTGTGTCTTTCGGCTTTCCCCGGTGAGGGGTCGCCACAGCGGAACTCCGGTCCGCTAATGATTGGTAGTAGATTTTTACGTGCCGAGTTGCCAGCTCTAATGCACAACCTTCAATGAAGGTACGCCCATTCATGCATGTCTCCACACAGAAGATGCTCTAGCTGAGAATCGAATGGAACAATGTCTTGCTGTGGGGCGACAATGCTACCGCAGCACCACCACTGCAGCATAATTGAAAAAAGTGCAACTTTTTTTCTTAGTCCTGTATGAGATATGGCTTATTATGAACTGAGTGTATACTGGTTTAGGAATGGTAAAACATTTATAAATGGCTACCCATAGTTTGTTTTGCTCACTTAAGTACTATATTTTTCATCCCTTACCAGGTTAATTCAATAGTTAAGTTTAATCCCATTTTACTGTACATTTATTTTTAAACATAAGTTATGCAAAACATTATACTGTATAGTATTGCAGATAATCTGGAACATATCTTAAATGGATCCCATATGAAACACTAATCTGTAGTACTGTAGATAATTTGGGACATATCTTAAGCACATCTCATATGAAACCATACCGTATGATATTGTAGATAATCTGAGACATATCCTAAGCGGATCTTATATGAAACCATACTGTATGGTATTGTAAATAATCTAGGGCATATCTATACTAGATCCCACACTAAACTATATTGCATGGCATTGTAAATAATCTGGATAACATTTTAAGTGGATTCCCTGCAAAACCTTGAACAAGACACTGAGGAACCAAAATGCTGTATACAAATGCATGAAATATTGAAAGGTCGGAATCTCCAACTGTAAGCAGTCCACAGAACTCTATGGTCGCACAAACACAAAGAAGGGTGAATCTCCAAAACAAAAGAAGCACTACTGGTGCACACTTAGAAATCGTATTGGCAGTGATTTCCTATGGAAAACAGTGATCAGAATTTGATCGTCAGCATCTTGAAATTTGGACACGATGTACAAACAATTCAATCTTGGCCATCTGTAGATAAATCGTCTTTAGTATACTGAGCATTTCATACTCATAGCTTTGTTTTGACTTAAGCTTTCCTAAAAATCTTCTAATTATATTTATAAAGACTATTGCTTTGGAGTCCGTGTTTAAATTATGAATAATTTATTTTGATTCTTTGTTTAACTTCTGTCATGCAGTCTAATATAGTTATACCAGAAAAAATATTTAAAAAATGATTAAAATCATGTTTTCTGTTATTCAAGGTATATTTAGGGTTCTCTATGATATACTGTGTGTGAAGGAAGGCTGTAACTACTGCCTCTAAATGTAACAGTACAAATGCACCACTGACACCAATGTGGCACCCTGTGGTCAAGATGACTTTCAGTGACAGTTAGGACTAAGTATTCTTTTTCATACAATAGAAATTCTTTTTGGATAGAGGAAATCTTTTCCATAAGTAAAAGATGTGAGTTGGATTTTTGCCTCTGTGAGATATTACACTGGCTCCAAGAGCAAAAAGGGAATATGCTCTGCAGTTCTGAGTATAGGTTTCCACCCCCCGCAAATCCAAACTGAACTGCACACAGACAGCTTACAGAGCTGAGTCTTTGGCACAGCACTCCCATGCCTCCATCTCAGCACTGTATCTCTGTGAAGAGACACACCTGCTTAATGCCAATATCCTCCAGTGTCTTATCTATGGAGCTACAGTAACCATCTATCCCACAAAGTATTATTTATACACACACACACACACACACACACACACACGCATACACCTCATCCTCTGAACATTAAAAATGACAACACTGACCAGAGAGGTCAGAAAGACAAGCACTTTTTATTTTTCACAGCAAAAGTTCTTTATATACTAGATCCTGCATAGTTAATGAACAGGAATCTATGTATATGCTTAGTTTATTTATTTAATAAGGTATTTACCTACAAACACGTAAGACTTTATGAGGAATATCAGTAACTCTAAGAAGAGCATTGTTAAATTTAAAGGACAAACTCATACTGCTTTGTGTAAATCATAGTATTTAAGAGGTGTATGAACACACACACACACACACACACACACACACACACACACACACACACACACACACACACACACACACACCTATACCAGGAAAGGCTTGCAGAATTCTCCATTTCCCCACAGCCTTTTCCTTTCAAGGTAGTACTGCCACTACTCTGGAAAAGGCCAGACACTTAGTTACCTTTCAGAGGTGCCTGGTGGTACAGGCTGCTGGGATGCAACTCCCCAATTAAAAAATGAAAATATATTTTGCTAATATCAGAAAATCGACTATAATTTTTAAACTTAAAAAGTTGACTTTCCTAAATTTTGTTTTATTTTGTTCCAAGTACTTAGAACTCTAAGCATGTCTGAAGTTCTGAAGAACTCTGAAACAATAAAGCAAAAAAAAAAAAATCAGTTTGATCAATTTACTAGGCTGTTTTCAAAATGTAGCCCCCATTTGCCTACTCTGTGACCTTATGCATGTTCAATGACATGCAACTACACTACATTCTCCAATAGTCATGCCTAACTGACACAGATCTTCCCTCATGCAATCCATCTCTTTGTGGACACCCTCATTTCCTCTTATCTGCTTTCTGCATATACCACATCTTTATACCAGATTGTCTTCTGTTTTACTGTACTTGTGCCTAAATCACTGTAATCTGCTGTCTTTGACCTTCTCTAGTAATTGAAGCTGCTTTGGCTTCTATTCTTATTTCCTCATTTCTTCATTTATCCTATAGTATCTTTCTTAGGCTCTTTGTCTCCATCATCTCTAGCTTCCTCAAACTGCTCTGTCTTCACTGCCCAGGTTTCTGTACTAAACAGTAGTACTACTCACACCACTGCTTCATACACCTTACCTTTCAACTTTTTTGGCATTCCTCTGTCACACAATACCCCTGACACTGTGACTGTTGGCTTCAGCCCCTTTAATTCTAGCTTTGACTTCCTCATTCAGACTATCCTTCTCCTCAAACAATCCTCCCAGATACCTGAAGCTCTTAAACTGTCCTTCTAATTTTCATTCTATACCAGTTTCTGCTACATCTGGTTTCCTTATTT